>NC_084737.1:17338053-17503053 GCF_033978785.1 Entelurus aequoreus
TAAAGTCCAATGTTTGTCTGGAGGCCTTTTCCTGCCACACCCTTTGAAGCAATATACGTCTTTATAGACACACACAATACTCATGACAACACATGCCGTTCTTTTTTATGCATTCTAAATCCTAAATAATGTTAGCAGAAGTCAGCTAACAATGGAGTCAATGGTAGCTCCTCTATCCATCCAAAACAGCATAAAAAAAACCCTCCAAAAACATTGACATATTGAGCAGCTGCATGGCCTCTGAGTTAGTAAAAGTTAATTCTAGATTATAAATATTTGTCTCTCATCTGGAAAGTAGAAGGTTGTGGACATAATCTGACAAGTTGGGCAACTTTGACAACCAACTTAGACCCGGTGATGGCCAGAAAGACACGAAAAAACATTTCTTTTTAACCCTTTGTGAGGATGATGATGAATTGTTGATGTAAAGGGGAAGATATAAACATCCCATCGGTCTTTATCCCAGTGAGAGCAGACATGGTACAGTAAGTGGTTGTTTTATTATGTTTATTGTCTCTCATGAAGTACGCCATGATTAGTAGTGTTGTTGTTGTTGAAGGGGGAGTGTAAATATTACATGTTACTATGAATGTTACTCGATTACATATATACTTACAGTATGATGAAAATATGTAAATATTACATGTTATTATGAATGTTACTAGATTACATATCAACTTACAGTATGATAAAAATATGTAAATATTACATGTTATTATGAATGTTACTACATTACATATATACTTACATCATGATGAAAATATGTAAATATTACATGTTATTATGAATGTTACTAGATTACATATATACTTACAGTATGATGAACATATGTAAATATTATATGTTATTATGAATGTTACTACATTACATATATACTTACAGTATGATGAAATATGTATATATTACATGTTATTATGAATGTTACTACATTACATATACACTTACATCATGATGAAAATATGTAAATATTACATGTCATTATGAATGTTACTAGATTACATATATACTTACAGTATGATGAAAATATGTAAATATTATATGTTATTATGAATGTTACTAGATTACATATATACTTAATGTATGATGAAATATGTATATATTACATGTTATTATGAATGTTACTAAATACTACATATATACTTACAGTATGATGAAAATATGTAAATATTACATGTAATTATGAATGTTACTACATGACATATATACTTACAGTATGATGAAAAATGTAAATATGACATGTTATTATGAATGTTACTACATTATATATATACTTACAGCATGATGAAAATATGTAAATATTACATGTTATTATGAATGTTACTACATGACATATATACTTACAGTATGATGAAAATGTGTAAATATTACATGTTATTATGAATGTTACTACATGACATATATATACTTATAGTATGATAAAAATATGTAAATATGACATATCATGAATTTTACTACATTACATATATGTGGGCTCTGTACCGAGGATGTCGTTGTGGCTTGTACAGCCCTTTGAGACACTTGTGATTTAGGGCTATATAAATAAACATTGATTGATTGATTGATTGATTACAATACGAGGAAAATATCTAAATATTACATGTTATTATGAATGTTACTACTTGACATATATACTTACAGTATGATGGAAATATGTAAATATGACATGTTATTATGAATGTTACTAGATACTACACATATACTTACAGCATGATGAAAATATGTCTATATTATATGTTATCATGAATGTTACTAGATACTACATATATACTTATAGTATGATGAAAATATGTAAATATTACATATTATTATGAATGTTACTACATTACATATATACTTACAGTATGATGAAAATATGTAAAAAATTACATGTTATTATGAATGTTACCAGATACTATATCTATACTTAAAGCGTGTATATAAAACATTGATGGAGGTTTTTTTTAGAGCGCTTTATAGGCGGAATAGAGCGACTCCTATTGACTCCATTGTTAGCTGACTCTTGCTAGAGTTTCTTTACAATTTAGACTGCATACAAATGTGTTTTTATCTCACATAAGGATTGTAGACAAAATGCAATCATAACTGTGTCCATCATTACAAGTTATAATTGAATGAAAAATTAAAATGTAGTCCTGGCTGTGTGACGAGATGGTTGGTGTCTCTGCAGAAAAGGAGGATGAGGATAACAGTCTGAAGGAGGACGAGAGTAAGACCACGCCCCCCACGCCGACACTCAACCCTTGTGAAGGTGAGATGGCCGACCAAGACTTTGTTATTCTTCTTTGCAAACTGCTGAACCCAAATAAATACAGGAATATTCACAAAATATTCATAACTCAGAGTCACTAAGATAATCACACATTTAATAAAAGATAAATGAATAAATAACTTCTGAAATAAATAATTTGGCTTCACCAAGACTTGGTTTGAGACCCGGCCTAAAAGTCAAATTATTCCAGTTCCATTTTAGAGCCTTTACTTTGAAAAACTGAAGACGACACGACTGAGAAGCAGTAATAACAAATAAATAATAGCGGAGGAAATGAAGCGATGAAAGAGATGCTTTGATGGTCATGTGACTTGATTCTTGCAGGAAATGGCCCGTGTGACCAACGTTGCGTCCCAGAGGGTGGGAGGGTTCTGTGCTCCTGTTTCCCAGGATTCTCTCTCATGGCTGATGGATATTCTTGTGAAGGCAAGTATATTTTTTTCTGATATGAAGGTAGAACACCAAGACAGTCACAAGTCTGCTTTTGGACACCCTTGCTGCCAACACACCATCTTGTTGTTGTCGACACAATACTGGACTCCCTTTTTAAATATAATCGCTTTTAACAGATCTAACCACCATTTTCTCATATATATGTATATACACATATGTATGTGTATATTATGTGTATAGCGGATAGGCAATTATTTCATCCGCAACCGCATCACAAAAGTCGTCATCCACCCGAACCAACATTTTATCAAAACCACAACCGCCCGCCACCCGTTGTTATATATCTAATATAGACGATGCAAGGCATTAGTGAGGTTAGAAAGCTTTTGCCTGTTAAAGAAAGGAGACTGATCCAATGCAGCAGAGACATTCAATGCGTGCCACGCATTAATATCTCTTGGCCACGCATTAGTGGCTAAGAGATATTAATGCGTGATAATATTATTTATCATTATTATAATATTATTGTCATTTCCATTAAGAAAGTGTTGACTATTGTTGCCAATGCCCTCAGATCAAGAGTGGGTTCCTCACACTTTGTGTGCCCAATTGCAGCAAGCAGAACGATGCTTTTAAGAAGTAAAAAACAAGTTTTAGAAAGACTAGGCCTATATTTTCGTTAGGTAAAATTTTTTTTCGGAATTTCTTTCAATGAATATTAACTTGTTAACGTTATAATGCTCAAATAGGGACGAGGGCAAGGTGCACAGTGAAACAGTGAACACTTTCGCGACAAAGATGAACCTTTATTGATTGATCTGCAGCCATGACAAAATATCAGACAATCTCCATTGTCAACGACAGGCAGGAAAATAAAGAAAAACACATAGCCTATGTTGTAGGCATAGACATAGGCTCGTACGTTTTTAAGTTGAAATAAAAAATAAATAAAAAATGTGCCTCATAAGCCTTAGGCTGTCAATCACGTGCACAAACTTAAATTACACAATAACATATGTATGTCATCCCTATTTAAACAAAAATAAATTAAATAAATAATAATAATAAATTACCTGCAACTTATTGGCCAAGGCAAATAGCTGAAGGGGGGAAATCAAACCCATCAGACTGCAATTTATCATCAAACTTGAATTATAATGAAAATAGACGGTGGCGACAAACAAAGCAGGCTAAATAGCCTTACATTGTAGCCAATCGGAGACGCGCTTCTCTTGAAAGCGAGGCCAAATAATTAACACACAGTAGTATATCTCCAATAGAAAAAAACCACAATAAACAACGCAATTGCCTTAATTCCTTTGCATTGTCGTGCACCCAAACACGTAGCCATCAAAATTATTCAGCTGACCGAACTCAATATAAGTTAGACATGGGCTTATTTGGTATAGCCTAGGTAACGTAGACTAATTTGTTTAACATATCCAACCGTATATCTACTTACTTTTTTTTTTTGTTAGCACTATGCAAGAATAAAATGGCATCTACAGTGCCAGGATTCAGGCGAGAGCGCCTGGCCTCTAAAATGTGCCCTGCTGCGCTGAAGGAGCGCTCACTTGCGGCACTCAATTGTTGCTGGGACACATAGGATTCTCTTGGCAAGGTGTTGTAGTCGTGGGAATTATTGTCCTTGTTTCCCCCAAAAGGAAAGTAGATTTTCCTCTGCTGATCCGCCGAAATGGAAGTTTGTAGAGGAATAATGTACTTCATCAACAAGCACAGGTGTATCCTCCTCCCATTCTGTGAAGTCAATCCTTTTCTTTTTCGGTGATGTGCAATCAGCTCCAGAATAATTGACTGTTTCAAAGAGTGCTGCTTGTTTTTCATTTGTGGGTAACAACATTTAACTATGTATATATATTTCCGAATTGGTTCAACCGCCACCCGCCCGAATCTATTTAAAATCTATTTTTTTGTCATGTCACCCGCGGTTTATCCGCGGTTGTGTCCGCAAACCGCGCATCTCTAATATATATATATATATATATATATATATATATATATATATGTGTGTGTGTGTGTATATATATAGTTATATATGTATATATATACAGTATACATATATACATGTATATATGTGTATATGTATATATTTATATGTATATATATATATATATATATATATATATATATATATATATATGTGTGTGTGTATATGTATATATATAGTTATATATGTATATATATACAGTATACATATATACATGTATATATGTGTATATGTATATATATATATATATATATATATATGTGTGTGTGTATATGTATATATATATAGTTATATATGTATATATATACAGTATACATATATACATGTATATATGTGTATATGTATATATTTATATGTATATGTATTTATATATGTATATATATATGTATTTATATATATATACACACACATATATATATATATATGTATGTATATATACAATATGTATATGTATTTTTATAAATATATATATACAGTATATATATGTATTTATGTATATGTATATATGTTTTTTTCCTCATCCATGTTATTTTTCATGTCCGTGTCAACAAAATAATTCAGATTTTTCTAATCTAATCTAAACATCCTTCACATGTGATCAATAGGGGTGTCCCGACACAACTTGGGAGTGTTGAGTTTTGGTCGATACCAGTAAATGATAAATAAATGATAAATAGGTTATACTTGTATAGCGCTTTTCTACCTTCAAGGTACTCAAAGCGCTTTGACAGTATTTCCACATTCACACACACATTCACATACTGATGGCGGGAGCTGCCATGCAAGGCGCTACCAGCACCCATCAGGAGCAAGGGTGAAGTGTCTTGCCCAAGGACACAACGGACGTGACTAGGATGGTAGAAGGTGGGGATTGAACCCCAGTAACCAGCAACCCTCCGATTGCTGGCACAGCCACTCTACCAACTTCGCCACGCCGTCCCCAATATAATACAGTATTGCTTTGATACGATATCACCAGGAATCATACAACTTGTATCATTTAGTGTTGTGGGAATGTTAGAAAAGGTTTGATCAAGTGAAACGAGCCAAACAGAGAACAACGGTAGTTCTGAAAAACATTAACACATTTATTATTAACAGCCTGGAATGGACTTATCCTGTCTTTAAGTTGATGTGGAGTAGTATTATTATTACATATAAATATTTTTGGGTGACACCGAGTGGTTACAATAATTCATGATTCAGTAAGTTGAATGATGCGGACACGTTTGTTACTGGATAGTCTCTAATACGCCTTGGAGACTTTGTACGTGTAAGTAAGATGCAACTATAATTATTTGATACTTGTTTATGTCACCTTTTATTGTTCAATGATTAGTACCTGTGTCTAGCTTGTGTGCTAGTACGTGCTTAGCTGATGCGTAGCTGCCAGCGCCTGGTAGCTTGTAGCCTAACATGTTTACCTTTTGTAAAGGACTTTAGTACAATTGTGTGCTTGTTGGAGGACATTTAGATGTTCGGTGTCTTGGCACAGGTGAACAAAACGGTGACTTTGGTGTCATAAAGTCCATCAAATGTCTCCTGAGGCGTCAGGACTGACACTTCCTGCAGTCTGAGTCATGTTTACTTGTCCTGTTTGGCGTCCCCTCACTGAGAAGTGAATGTTTTTAACGAGCACATAGAAAGAGCACTGAGCTCTCGTTCACTCATTCATAATAATGACTCACCTCCTTCTTCGTCTTCTTCTTCTTGCCTCCCGCTTCCTCTCCACGTGCCGCAGACATCGACGAGTGCACGCGGGCACACGTCTGCCAGCTGAACGAGCGCTGCGTGAACACCGCAGGAAGTTACGTGTGCCAGAGGATGCTGACGTGTCCTCCAGGATATCACATGGACCGCCACCTGTGTCAGGGTGAGTTGGAGATGGCGTCCGTGGCTCCTTGTCCCCGCAGTGACATCACTACTTTGAACTGTCAGTCACCTGAAACAATGTTGGAGCGTTTTAACAATATAGGAGCAAAAATACATAAACAACAAGTGAGAATAAAATGCATTATTTTGTATGTAAAAATTACTAAATTGTACCACCGTACCTTAAACTACTACCCTTTACAGTTATGAAGCAAAATTGAAAATAAAATACATAAATTAGATTGAAAATAAAATGAAAAATACAATTGAATAAAATTTTATATATATATATATATACACTACCGTTCAAAAGTTTGGGGTCACATTGAAATGTCCTTATTTTTGAAGGAAAAGCACTGTACTTTTCAATGAAGATAACTTTAAACTAGTCTTAACTTTAAAGAAATACACTCTATACATTGCTAATGTGGTAAATGACTATTCTAGCTGCAAATGTCTGGTTTTTGGTGCAATATCTACATAGGTGTATAGAGGCCCATTTCCAGCAACTATCACTCCAGTGTTCTAATGGTACAATGTGTTTGCTCATTGGCTCAGAAGGCTAATTGATGATTAGAAAACCGTTGTGCAATCATGTTCACACATCTGAAAACAGTTTAGCTCGTTACAGAAGCTACAAAACTGACCTTCCTTTGAGCAGATTGAGTTTCTGGAGCATCACATTTGTGGGGTCAATTAAACGCTCAAAATGGCCAGAAAAAGAGAACTTTCATCTGAAACCCGACAGTCTATTCTTGTTCTTAGAAATGAAGGCTATTCCACAAAATTGTTTGGGTGACCCCAAACTTTTGAACGGTAGTGTATATACTGTATATATATATATATATACACACATTTTTTATTATTTAATTAAAAATGCAATAACACACACGCACACATATATATACATATATATATATATATATATATATATATATATATATATATATATATATATATATATATATATATATATATATATATATATATACACGCATTTCTATGTATATAAATGTATTATGTTTTTTTATTTGATATAGATACACATATACAGTATGTATATGTGTATGTATATGTATAGATATATATACACATATACATATATGTGTATAAATGTATTATGGTTTTTTTTACTTTATATCTATACACATATTTAATATATATTTGTTATGATTTAATTAAAAATGCACCAACATATATATATATGTATAAATATATACATATATGTATATAAATGTATTTTTAAAAATTTGATATACAGTTGATACACATACACATATATATATATTTTTTAAATTATTTAATTAAAAATGCAATAACACACACACACACACACACACACATATATATATACTGTATATACTAGGGCTGCAACAACTAATCGATTACCAAAATAGTTGGCGATTAATTTAGTCATCGATTCGTTGGAACTATGCTATGCGCGGAGGCTTTTTTTGTTGTTGTTGTTTTTTTTTGTTTTATTTATAAACTACAACATTTACAAAACAGCTGAGAAACAATAATCAAAATAAGTACAAAAACAGTACAAAACAGCGCCAGGGCGGCGGTGAGGCTACGTCTCATGAGGTGGCGTAAGCTAGCCAATGATGTGTCATGTGCAGCTCACGTGACGACGGCGTCTCCTTTGCTGGAAAAATTCGAAAAATGGCGCAGAAAAAACCCCCAGATAGTTTAGCGGAGAAACATCTTGAGGTTATTGCTTCAATGGAGAAAAGTGTACGACCTAAGTCGTCAAAAGTGTGGGAACACTTCACTTTAAAGACTTCAAAGAAGACCGTTTCCTGCAAAATGGCACGGAAGTACAACATTGCTTCTGGAGCACCTGAAGAAAAAAAATGTTGGAGCCATGGATAAAGGGAGGAACTCACAGTACGTAACTTTTTAAGTCCATAGTGGCAACAAGCATTCATGAGTTCAGCTTTTTTGTAAGTAACTTTAACGTTATGCCTTTGTTGCAACGCGGGGCTGATAATGTGTCTCCGGCACATTTGACTCCGTTTTGAGAGAGAAAACGCACGGTTACCAATTTGGAAATAAATGTAACGGACAGAAATATCTCAGGTTGGTTTCATAATGGATCAATGTAGCTGGGCCGATAAAGCTGTATAAATATATTTAGATTTGAGTGACGCTTTAGTTAGTATAACTAAACGTTATGAAGGTGCTGGCATATTTCATGCTATTATTCAGAGGCAGCCTAAAATGAATCCTTTATTATTCACAACAGAAACGTGTACAATATCTGATTCAGTTCTGATGAGTTACATTTCTGTGTTATTATTGGTGTATGCTGCACCCCCAATGTCCACAACATGGTGCCAGTATGCTGTTTTTTTTCAATAAAATACTGGAAAGGATAGAAATGTAGTTTATCTCTTTTATCCGATTATTAATCGAAGTAATAATCGACAGATTAATCGATTATGAAATTAATCGTTAGTTGCAGCCCTAATATATACATACACATTTATATGTATATAAATATATTATGTTTTTTTCTTTTATATAGATACACATATACAGTATATACAGTATGTATATGTGTATGTATATGTATAGATATATATACACATATACATATATGTATATGAATGTATTATGTTTTTTTACTTTATATCTATACACAAATGTATATATATTTGTTATGATTTAATTAAAAATGCACTAACATATATATATATATAAATATATACATTTTAGGGCTGCAACTAACGATTAATTTGATAATCGATTAATCTGTCGATTATTACTTCGATTAATCGATTAATAATCGGATAAAAGAGACAAACTACATTTCTATCCTTTCCAGTATTTTATTGAAAAAAAACCAGCATACTGGCACCATGTTGTGGACATTGGGGGTGCAGCATACACCAACAATAACACAGAAATGTAACTCATCAGAACTGAATCAGATATTGTACACGTTTCTGTTGTGAATAATAAAGGATTCATTTTAGGCTGCCTCTGAATAATAGCATGAAATATTCCAGCACCTTCATAACGTTTAGTTATACTAAAGCGTCAAATCTAAATATATTTATATAGCTTTATCGGCTACATTGATCCATTATGAAACCAACCTGAGATTTTTCTGTCCGTTACGTTTATTTCCAAATTGGTAACCGTGCGTTTTCTCTCTCAAAACGGAGTCAATTGTGCCGGAGAGACACTATTATCAGCCCCGCGTTGCAACAAAGGCATAACGTTAAAGTTACTTACAAAAGCTGAACTCATGAATGCTTGTTGCCACTGTGGACTTAAAAAGTTACGTACTGTGAGTTCCTCCCTTCATCCATGGCTCCAACATTTTTTTTCTTCAGGTGCTCCAGAAGCAATGTTGTACTTCCGTGCCATTTTGCAGGAAACGGTCTTCTTTGAAGTCTTTAAAGTGAAGTCTTCCCACACTTTTGACGACTTAGGTCGTACACTTTTCTCCATTGAAACAATAACCTCAAGATGTTTCTCCGCTAAACTATCGGTAGTGTTTTCCTGCGCCATTTTTCGAATTTTTCCAGCAAAGGAGACGCCGTCGTCACGTGAGCTGCACATGACACATCATTGGCTAGCTTACGCCACCTCATGAGACGTAGCCTCACCGCCGCCCTGGCGCTGTTTTGTACTGTTTTTGTACTTATTTTGATTATTGTTTCTCAGCTGTTTGTAAATGTTGCAGTTTATAAATAAAGGTTTATAAAACAAAAAAAAACAACAACAAAAAACAAAAAAACAAAAAAACAGCCTCCGCGCATGCGCATAGCATAGTTCCAACGAATCGATGACTAAATTAATCGCCAACTATTTTGGTAATCGATTTTAATCGATTAGTTGTTGCAGCCCTAATACATATATGTATATACATTTATTTTTTAAAATTGTATATACAGTAGATACACACACACACATACCGTATTTCCTTGAATTGGCGCAGGGAATATAGTATTCGCACGTCTAGAATTACTGCCGGGTCAAACTCGTTTCTCAAAATAATTAACGCATGCTTGGCCTTATCGCCGGTTTATTATTGAAGCCGGATCAAATTCGTTTCGCAAAATATTAATTTTATTATCGCATGTCTATCATTTTCACCGGGTCAAACTCGTTTCGCAAAATATTTAGCATATGGCGAGAACTTCCACCGGGTCAAATTCGTTACGTCACGAGTGACGCATCTGTCCTCATTTTCAAAATGGAGGAAGCTGCTTTCAGTAGTTTACAATCGCACAAAGGAAAAAAGATAAAGAGCTATTCAGTAGGATTTAAGGTCCAAGCTATTGAATACCGGTACAGTATGCTAAAGAGAACAGTAAGCAGCTATGTTTTATTAATATACCGTAGCTGCGTGTGTGAAATACTGTATAAGTCATTAAATGACTCCCGCCTCCTGGTGGTAGAGGGCGCTGCCGCGCTAGTGATCCTTCTTGCGACTTCCGGTACTGCAGAAGAAGTGAACACACGCAGCAAGAGATTATTTTTTTCCCCTTTTAACAAGGAGGATTACATACCGGTATCTAAAATAAAACAGTTTTCTAAACTGGACTTTCAATGGAAGCAGGAGGTAATAATTAAAGGAATATCTCCATCGAGACAGAGACTTTTAAAAAGGAAAAAAGAAAATAATGAAGACTTCTATAAACAAGTTATCGATGCTTTTGGTCAGAAGGAGCTGCAAATGGACTCCATTTATAAGTACAGGTAAGACCATAATAACGTTTTTTTTAATTAAATGTGCTTTTCATGATGGTATGCTTACATCACACTCAAAGCGCACGCCTAAATTTTATGGATTCCTTTTGGTAAACGCCGGAGTGAGAAGAGGTTTTAAAATAATTACCGCATGCACGGCCATCCCGCCGGTTTCCGGTAACCGCAGGAGTGACAGGAGGTTTTAAATTAATTAACGCCCCTGCGGCTATTCAAGGAAATACGGTATATATATATATATATATATATATATATATATATATATATATATATATATATATATATATATATATATATATATATATATATATATATATATATATATATATATATACACATGTATATGTATATATATGTGTTGATTTTTTATTTTATATAAATACACACACACACATATATATATATACACATGTATATGTATATATATGTATTGATTTTTTATTTTATATAAATACACACATATGTATATATGTATGTAAATGTATTTTTTTAAATTTTATATACAGTAGATACACACACACATATATATATATATACATACATGTATATGTATATATGTATTGATATTTTATTTTACATAAATATACACACATATATATATATAAATAAATAGACATGTATATGTATATATATGTATTGATTTTTTATTTTATATAAATACACACATATATATATATATGTGTATATATATATATGTGTATATATATATATAAAGTATATATATATATATATATACACACACACACACACAAACACATATACATATAATATATATATAGGCAATTCAACGGGTACTTATCTTGCGGACAACATGCGTGACACAGGCCAGTGACAATGGAGTGTACTTTCAAGTCCCTACGTGCACAGCATTCACCTATGTGACCCAATCCAAACAACCTTCCCTAGTCATGGCACAGAAAAAAAAAATTCAACCAGCACAAAAGGTACCAAGCACTTTCACATGCTCTTAATATTCAATTCTAATCATTATTAATGATATATCCATGATTATAATACGTATGTATACACATGTATAGGCTATATACATGGTTACTTTAGCCCCACCCCGGGCAAATTTTTTCAGCCCAATGTGGCCCCCAGTCAAAAAGTTTGGACACCCTCGACTTAAAATATCCGTTCCAACGACCCGACTCGTTCGCGAAAGTCACATCTTTAGTGAGCTCCACTTCTCCGAGCACTTTTGTTAGCATTCAAATGCTGAATAGCGAGTCACATGAAGTGATTATAATTGAAATTAAATGGTAAAAAGCGAGACTTGGACAACACCTCGCTCTACGTGAAGCCCTATATTTCCAAGTAGAAGCAGGTCTGAGGTGTCACCTTGCCAAGACGTCTCATTATTTCCACGCACCATCAATTTGGGCTGCACAGAGGTCATCTTCACAAAGCAGCAGGACAGGATTATTAGTCCTCCTTGTCGAGCAGAGAGAACATTTCACCAGACAACGTGATTGGACAATAACTTGTTCAACATGAGGAGATTTCATGCATCAAATATTCTCAGGAAAATCGCCTTTTTTCGTCAAATATCTTTTCAGAAGTATGTTTTATTGAGTATCAACAGTTGCAGTTCAACACTAGACATAAACACACACGTTGTTGCCCAATTGTTGTCGTGGAATATTGATTAAACCCCTCCCCTTACAACCAAATAAAACTAATTATATATATACTGTGTATATATATACATATATATATATATATATATATATATATATATATATATATATATATATATATATATATATATATATATATATATATACTAGAGATGTCCGATAATATCGGACTGCCGATATGGAAATTATTGGTATCGGTTTCAAAAGGTAAAATGTATGACTTTTTAAAACGCCGCTGTACGGAGTGGTACACGGACGTAGGGAGAAGTACAGAGCAGTTGCGTCTCCCAGTCATACTTGCCAACGCTACCGATTTTCCCGGGAGACTCCCGAATTCCAGTGCCCCTCCCGAAAATCTCCCGGGGCAACCATTCTCCGGAATTTCTCCCGGTTTCCACCCAGACAACAATATTAGGGACGTGCCTTTAAGGCACTGCCTTTGATTGCCGGCCCAATCACATAATATCTATGGCTTTTCACACACACAAGTGAATGCAAGGCATACTTGATCAACAGCCATACAGGTCACACTGAGGGTGACCGTATAAACAACTTTAACACTGTTACAAATATGCGCCACACTGTGAACCCGCACCAAACAAGAATGACAAACACATTTCGGGAGAACATCCGCACCGTAACACAACATAAGCACAACAGAACAAATACCCAGAACCCCTTGCAGCACTAACTCTTCCGGGACGCTACAATACCTGTATACACCCCCCGCTACCCCCCCCAACTCAACCCCGCCCACCTCAACCTCCTCATGCTCTCTCAGGTAGAGCATGGAGCCTATCTCAGCTACAATCGGGTGGAAGGCGAGGTACACCCTGGACAAGGTTTTGAGGCATGTTAAAAAAAAAAAAAAAAAGCACTTTGTGACTTCAATAATAAATATGGCAGTGCCACAGTGGCTTTTTTTTTTCCATAACTTGAGTTGATTTATTTTGGAAAACCTTGTTACATTGTTTAATGCATCCAGTGGGGCATCACAACAAAATTAGGCATAATAATGTGTTAATTCCACGACTGTATATATCGGTATCGGTTGATATCGGAATCGGTAATTAAGAGTTGGACTATATCGGATATCGGCAAGAAAGCCATTATCGGACATCTCTAATATATACACATCAAATTATATATATACACTGTATATATATATATATGTATATAATGTACATATTGTATATATATAGGGGGATATATGTACATAGTGTATATAATATATATATATAGTGTATAGTGTGTGTATATATGTATATAATGTATATATATATATATATATAGAGAGAGCATATATGTATATATATATAGAGAGAGTATATATGTATATATATATATATATACATATATATATATATATATATATATATATATATATATATATATATATATATATATATATATATGTATTTAGTGTGTGTATATATATAGTGTATATATGTATATAGTCCTGCATGCCTGTATGGTATGACTGCCAGGGGGATTTTATATCATAAAATCTCCTGACGAGCAGGGAAACCTGCGAAACAGGCTTGTCGGGATGACATATCCTTCGTTTTTTTCCTGACCTATAGTATATTCCGCTCTACCCCCGGTATTGAGCACTCACTGTATGACGGATAAACCACAGAAACCTCAACTATATGTATGTATGTATATATATATATGTATATAGTGTGTGGACAAGTCTTCCTTCCAACAGACTGCCAGCTCTCTTCTAGTCTCTTTGCTGCAATTACTGCAATCAACTCCAGCTGGTGTTGCTGGAAAAAGCTCGTCACACACACTCTCACACACACACACACACACACACACACACACAGTTTTGTGATTCCTCTGGGTGGCAGCAGGTAAATCCTGGGGACTCAGGTGTGACAGGACTCAAGTGTGACAGGATTCTCGAGGAAGGTTGTCTGTCAACCGATTTGAGAAAAGTGCCCAAGGAGGAAGATGAATAAATAGGAAAACCATCCTTTCAACAGCCCTGACTGGGAAGCAAAGACTCGAGGGGATGAAGACTTCAGCTGGGAGGAGCTAACTAACACGTGACCAAAAATACACATCTGCCCTGAAGCCATACTGACACCTAGTGGGGACTTGTGTCATTACGTGTGTGGGCGTGTCTAACTAAATTGGGGCCCTATGCAGAATCCCCCCGACCCCTACCCCAAACATTGCCATTTTATTTATTTTTGTTTTGTTTTTTCATTTGTCTTTTTTATTTATTTTCGAACACAAGATGATAAAACAACGATGGAAAATGTATGACTTATTATTATATTTATGATTGTGATTATTAATATTAGATTCAAGATTGTTTATTGTCATATGCACAGTTAAACAGACAGTTTGCCGTACAATGAAAATCTTACTTTGCTACTTATTATTATTAGTCGTAGTTTAGTGGTAGTAATTTTGTGTGAAACAATTTTAGACAATTTGACTCAAACTTTAATTTAATTATAATAGTAATATATGATGTAATATTGTATACACTTATTATTTGTACCAAAACAAACAATTGCAAAAACATTGTTAAATAATTAGTTTTTTTTAGTCCAAAAATAAATATTAACTGTAACTGATAATGTTTGCTAAATTATTATTCATATGCACTACATATTAACTGTAACTGATGTTTGCTAAATTATGATTCATGTTCACTAAATATTAACTGTAACTGATGTTTGCTAAATTATGATCCATGTGCACTAAATATTGACTGTAACTGATAATGTTTGCTAAATTATGATTCATATGCACTAAATATTAACTGTAACTGATAATGTTTGCTAGATTATGATTCATATGCACTAAATATTTACTGTAACTGATAATGTTTGCTAAATTATGATCCATATGCACTAAATATTAACTGTATGTGATCATGTTTGCTAAACTATAATTAATATGCACTAAATATTGACTGTAACTGATAATGTTTGCTAAATTATGATTCACCTGCACTAAATATGAACTGTAACTGATAATGCTTGTTAAACTATGATTCTTATGCACTAAATAGTACCTGTAACTGATAGTTTGCTGAATTATAATTCACCTGCACTAAATATTGACTGTAACTGATAATGTTTGATAAATTATGATTCTGATGCACTAATTATTGATTCACCTGCACTAAATATTAACTGCAACTGATAATGTTTGATAAGTTGTGATTCATATGCATTAAATATTAACTGTAACTGACAATGTTTGCTAAATTATGATTCACCTGCACTAAATATTAACTGTAACTGATAATGTTTGCTCAATTATGATTCTCATGCACTAAATATTAACTGTAACTGATAATGTTTGCTAAATTATTAATCATATGCACTAAATATTGACTGTAATGGATAATGTTTGCTAAATTATGATTCTTATGCACTAAATATTAACTGTAACTGATAATGTTTGCTAAATTATGATTGTCATGCACTAAATATTAACTGTAACTGATAATGTTTGCTAAATTATGAATCATATGCACTAAATATTAACTGTAACTGATAATGTTTGCTAACATATGATTCTCATGCACTAAATATTGACTGTAACTTATGTTTGCTAAATTATTAGCCATGCACTAAATATTAACTGTAACTGATAATGTTTGCTAAAATATGATTCTCATGCACTAAATATTGATTGTAACTGATAATGTTTGCTCAATTATGATTCATGTGCACTAAATATTAACTGTAATTGATGTTTGCTAAATTATGATTCTTATTCACTAAATATTGACTGTAATTGATGTTTGCTAAATTATGATTCATATGCATTAAATATTAACTGTAACTGACAATGTTTGCTAAATTATGATTCACCTGCACTAAATATTAACTGTAACTGATAATGTTTGCTCAATTATGATTCTCATGCACTAAATATTAACTGTAACTGATAATGTTTGCTAAATTATTAATCATATGCACTAAATATTGACTGTAATGGATAATGTTTGCTAAATTATGATTCTTATGCACTAAATATTAACTGTAACTGATAATGTTTGCTAAATTATTATTGTCATGCACTAAATATTAACTGTAACTGATAATGTTTGCTAAATTATGAATCATATGCACTAAATATTAACTGTAACTGATAATGTTTGCTAACATATGATTCTCATGCACTAAATATTGACTGTAACTTATGTTTGCTAAATTATTAGTCATGCACTAAATATTAACTGTAACTGATAATGTTTGCTAAAATATGATTCTCAGGCACTAAATATTGATTGTAACTGATAGTTTGCTAAATTATGATTCATGTGCACTAAATATTAACTGTAATTGATGTTTGCTAAATTATGATTCTTATTCACTAAATATTGACTGTAATTGATGTTTGCTAAATTATGATTCATGTGCACTAAATATGAACTGTAACTGATAATGTTTGCTAAATTATGATTCATTTGCACTAAACATTGACAGTAACTGATAATGTTTGCTACATGATGATAAATGTGTGTTTGCAGATATTGACGAGTGCAAAGATGGCAGCCATGACTGCAGGAGCGA
The DNA here is from genome assembly GCF_033978785.1 of Entelurus aequoreus. Taxonomy (NCBI): domain Eukaryota; kingdom Metazoa; phylum Chordata; class Actinopteri; order Syngnathiformes; family Syngnathidae; genus Entelurus; species Entelurus aequoreus. The sequence goes on from NC_084737.1 coordinate 17,355,511, forward strand.
GGCCGAGTGTGTCAACACCGAAGGCTCGTTCACCTGCAAACTCAAAGCTCGCTGTTCGCTTGGCTTCCAACGGGACTCCCACAACAACTGTATAGGTACGGTACAACAAACAAATTACTTTTATTAGTTCTAATGAAGGAACAAATTACAGTAATTAGACAATGAGATCTGAGCATGTACTTTTACTGCCACCTAGTGTCTGCTTTTAAATATGTCTGCTATACAGCAAGAAAAACATCAATATATACAGTGAATATGTGTTTTATGTTGTAAATAAGTACATAAATACTGTAAACATGTGTTATATGTTGTAAATAAGTACATACATACTGTAAACATGTGTTATGTATTGTATATAAGTACGTACATACAGTAAATGTGTTATATGTTGTATATAAGTACATTATATACAGTAAATATATATTGTATATATGTACATATATACAGTAAATATGTGTTATATATTGTATATAAGTACATATATACAGTAAATATGTGTTATATATTGTGTAGAGGTACATATATACAGTAAACATGTGTTATATATTGTATATAAGTAGATACAGTATATACAGTAAATATGTGTTATATGTTGTATATAAGTACATATATGCAGTAGATATGTTATATATTGTACAAAGGTACACATATACAGTAAATATGTGTTATGTATTGTATATAAGTGCATATATACAGTAAATATGTGTAATATATTGTATATAAGTACACATATACAGTAAATGTGTTATATATCGTATATAAGTACATATATACAGTAAATATATGTTATATAATATATATAAGTACATACATACAGTAAATATGTGTTGTGCACATATTGACATAGGTGTTATATATTGTATATAAATACAAATATTCAGTAAACATGTGTTATATATTGTATATAAGTACATTATATACAGTAAATGTGTTGTGTATAAGTGCATATATACAGTAAATATGTGTAATATATTGTATATAAGTCAATATACACAGTAAACGTGTTATATATTGTATATAAGTACATATATACAGTAAATATGTGTTATATATTGTATATAAGTATATATAAACACTAAATACATGTTATATGTTGTATATAAGTACATATATACAGTAAATATGTGTTATATATTGTATATAAGTACATATAAACACTAACTATGTGTTATATATTGTTTATAAGTACATATATACAGTAAATATGTGTGTTGTTGTGCAGACAGTGACGAGTGTGACAGGAGGCCGTGTGCTTCAGGCTTCACGTGCGTCAACACGGTGGGTTCCTACTCGTGTGTCAGGAAGATGATCTGCACTCGAGGATATCACAGCAGTCCCGATGGAAGCGGCTGTATCGGTGAGACTGATATTTGTGCACCAAACATAGCGTAACAGTTGTAATCGTGGCTACCAGTACCATCATTTTATGACATAATTACTCTGATAATTACTTTTACTGCCGTGTATTTTAATTACAGTTGGTACTTGAAAAACTCATATTGTGTAAAAGTGTTGCCATTTGAAATGAATTAAAATCCCACTGCTTCTCCATCAAACACACCATCAGCAGCTTCTCCATATTTTCATAGACAAATGTTCGGATATTATTTTAAAGTTATTGGCTGACTCATTCTGCCTTAGTGTGGTGCAGACTAGCGGTGCTACGCTCCAACTGTGTCACCAAGCTAGCTAGCTACACACACCGTCATCTTTTTGATGATTTCTTTCTTTAATTCCACGAATATCGTCCACTTCTTCTCCTTCTCAGCCTTGTCCTTCACACTCACTTTCTTCACAAGCAAGCATGGAAAAACAAAGTTATGTTCGTCTCTAGCTAGACGCTAATGCTAGCTGTAAGCTAATGTAAGATAATGTTTTATTTTAATACTTTAACCTTATGTCTGTGAATAATGTTTTAATTTAATAATTTTACCTTGTCTTTGTGAATAATGTTTTAATTTAATAATTTAACCTTGTCTTTGTGAATGTTTTAATTTAATAATTTTAACATTATGTATGTTAATAATGTTTTAATTTAATAATGTAACCTTATGTCTGTTAATAATGTTTTAATTCAATAATTTAACCTTATGTCGGTTAATAATGTTTTAATTTAATAGTTTCAAGTTCATCATTTTGCAACGAAGTCTGCTGAAAATTATGGAAAGTGCCACTCTACATAGCAACTAAGGCCGTGGTCGAAGTTGGCATTGCCACAAAACACATTTTAAGATATTCAACGCTCTACTGCCATCTGCCGGTACAACCGCCCAATTTGTCACGTTTCATGTGTCAGGTAAACCGCAATGAATGAGTATGAGTTCCTTTCCTACTGTTTTTGTTGTAAGATGCAAATGTTTTATCACTCACATAATCTTTGGATGAAGTCACTTATTATGAAGTTATTATTATTGTCATTATAATTATCACATTTATTATTGTTATTGACTAGTAATATTATCAGTTATCAATATTATGATTATGATCAAAAATGACATTATTATCAATGTTATTATTGATATTAATAATGATTGTATCATTATCACAGTTATATTTATTAATAATAATGGTATAATTATTATGATCCCAGTTAATAATATTGATGTAACCATTATTACTGTAATCAAAGTGTGTGTGTGTGTGTTGCAGACGTGAACGAGTGTGAGAGTGGAGCACATCGATGTGGAGAAGGTCAGCTGTGTCACAACATGGCTGGCTCGTATCGCTGTGAATGTCCGACAGGTTATCAGTACGACTCCTTCAGACGCACCTGTACAGGTGTGTTGTGTACATCCACCACATGTAGACACACACACACACACACACACACACACACACACACACACACACACACACACACACACACACACACACACACACACACACACACACTTACACTTACACTTACACGGAGTGTTTTACAATTTCCCATCATGCATTGCAGGGAATTTAAATGAGTGTAATTTTGAATTATGTGTTGTGCCTGGACATTTTTTAGAATACCCACAAGATTTAGTGACAGGTTGTGTTATGTGTGACCATGTGTTGACTTTCTGTGTTAGTTTTTTTGCCCCGTGAGTATAAACGTTGTTTGGATTGTTGCTCATATATTAATTTCATGCTCATAGATTATTATTGTTATTTTCTAGCTTTGGCCGCCCACATCTCTTGTGAGATAAAAAAGTATTTATCGGAAAGCGACGGAAGAATATTTGAGTCATAACGTTGTGGAGATTGTTACAGAGGTATAGTTCTCCTGTGGTGAAGGTAACGATCCTTCAGCAGGTCCACACACACACACAAACTGTGTACTTCCTCCATTTAGTCAAGTTGAATGTCTAAAGGATCCCATCTCGACCACCTTTATTTGTTGTACTTCCTGCATTTAGTCAAGTTGAATGTCTAAAGGATCCCATCTCGACCACCTTTATTTGTTGTACTTCCCCCATTTAGTCAAGTTTAATGTCTAAACAATCCCATTTGACCGCTTTTATTTGTTGTACTTCCAGCATTTAGTCAAGTTGAATTTCTAAACGATCCCATCTCTGCCGCTTTATTTGTTGTACTTCCTCCATTTAGTCAAGATGAATGTCTAAACGATCCCATCTTGACCGCCTTTATTTGTTGTACTTCCTCTATTTAGTCAAGTTGAATGTCTAAACAATCCCATTTGACCGCTTTTATTTGTTGTACTTCCTCCATTTAGTCAAGTTGAATTTCAAAACGATCCCATCTCGACCGCTTTTATTTGTTGTACTTCCAGCATTTAGTCAAGTTGAATTTCTAGACGATCCCATTTAGGACGCCTTTATTTGTTGTACTTCCTCCGTTTAGTCAAGTTGAATGTCTAAACTATGTGTCCCTAAACTTTTTGACTCGGGAGCCGCATTTGGTTAAAAAATCGTTGTAGCCCAAATAAGGGCCCCTAGTATTATCGTTTTAGCCCAAAGACGGGCTCCTCGTCATATCGATGTAGCCCAGCTAAGGGCCCCTAGTATTATCGTTGTAGCCCAGCTAAGAGACCCTAGTATTATCGTTGTAGTCCAGCTAAGGGCCCTTAGTATTATCGTCGTAGCCCAAATAAGGGCCCCTAGTATTAATGTTGTAGCCCAGCTAAGGGCCCCTAGTATGATCATTGTAGCCCAAATAAGGCCCCCTGGTATTATTGTTGTAGCCCAGCCAAGGGCCCCTAGTTTTAGCATTGTAGCCCAGCCAAGGGCCCCAAGTGTTATTGTGTAGCCCAAATAAGGGTCCCTAGTATTATTGTTGCAGCCCAAATAAGGGCCCCTACTATTCCTTGTCTCCAAAATGAAAGTGTTAATTAGAAAGTGCAGGACTTTATTGTGTAATGAGTGTAGAGTTAAACATGATAGTTGTATTATATTCATTAAGGACTGTTTCGTTCAAGGATGTTGTCAGGGAATATTTTCACAATAAGATTGAACACAAGACAACACAAAACAGTACAGTACAATACCACGCAACACAAGACAACACAGTACAGTACAATATAACACAAGACAACACAGTACAGTACAACACAAGACAACACAGTACAATATAATACAACACAAGACAACACAGTACAGTACAATACAACACAGTACAGTACAATATAACACAACACAACGCAGTACAACAAAATACAACACAGTACAGTACAATATGACACAACACAAGACAACATAGTATAGTACAATATAACACAACACAACACAGTACAGTACAACACAACACAAGACAACACAGTACAGTACAATATAACACAACACAAGACAAGACAACACAACAAAGTCCAGTACAATATAACACAACACAACACAGTACAGTACAATATGACACAACACAAGACAACATAGTATAGTACAATATAACACAACACAACACAGTACAGTACAACACAACACAAGACAACACAGTACAGTACAATATAACACAACACAAGACAAGACAACACAACAAAGTCCAGTACAATATAACACAACACAACACAGTACAGTACAACACAACACAATACAGTACAATATAACACAACACAAGGCAACACAGTACAGTTCAATATAACACAACACAAGACAAGACAACACAACACAGTACAGTACAATACAACACAACGCAGGACAACACAGTACAATACAACACAACACAACACAACCCAACACAGTACAGTACAATATAACACAACACAAGACAACACAGTACAGTACAATATAACACAACACGGTACAGTACAATGTAACACAACACAACATAGTACAGTACAATATAATACAACACAACATAAGACAAGTTGCATTCAATGTCAGCGTGCATGAAAGTTGTGTTTGTGTTTGCAGACGTAAACGAGTGTTGGCACTATGCGGGTCGTGTGTGTGCTCAGACGTGCGACAACACTCCAGGATCCTTTCAGTGCTCGTGTACTGCCGGCTTCCGTTTGTCCAGTGATGGCAACAACTGTGAAGGTGGGAACATGAATAATCCATATTTGTGTTATCATTAATAGTCCATATTTGTGTTATCATTAATAATCCATATTTGTGTTATCATTAATAGTCCATATTTGTGTTATCATTAATAATCCATATTTGTGTTATCATTAATCCATACTTGCCAACCCTCCTGGTTTTACCGAGAGACTCCCGGTATTCAGCGCCTCTCCCGATAACCTCCCGGCAGAAATTTTCTCCCGACAAACTCCCGGTATTCAGCCGGAGCTGGAGGCCACGCCCCTCCAGCTCAATGCGGACCTGAGTGGGGACAGCCTGTTCTCACGTCCGCTTTCCCACAATAAAACCAGCTTGCCTGCCCAATGACGTCATAAAATCTACGGCTTTTAGAGAGTAGAGTGCACAACTGCGCACACAACAAGGAGACGAAGCAAAAGAACGAGGAAGTTACAGACATGGCGACGCCGTCGACGAGCAAGATGAAGAAATACGCTTGCAAGTTCCAAAACGAATGGAAACAAGAAATTCCGTTCATCCAGGACAGTTCGAAGGGGAAGGGGTATGTTGCCTGTACATTTTGTAGAAAAGACTTCTCCATTGAACACGGTGGCCGAAATTATATACTCAGTCATGAACGGAGAAGTTAAACAGGACAATACTGCCATCTACTGAACACTGAAATTCAAATATTTATTTATATGTATGATAAATGATGACCAAGATGGCGGCGCATTGCTATGCAGCAGCTCGGTGACGCTCTTGGGAGTGTAGAGCGATTTGGCAAAAAACACCCGTCATTTCTGTCAATTTCATGGCTGGCTCAAAGCCTGAACACTCTGTGATCACATACGACCGACAGACAATTCTGGATGTGGATGGATCGGGTCGTTATAGACTGAAAGATGCATGTACGGTGGACCTCCTCGCTAGCATGGGAATACTTCGCGGGCTACATCGAGCGGCCTTTGTAGCAGCGGAGTCAAGTGCTAGCGGTGACCGCCAATGGAGACGACGTAAGCGGTGTGAGCGGAAGCAGAAGCGGGGATGCCGAGCGGGGCTAACAACAAAGGGAAAAGCTAACCAAAGAAGCGTTAGTCCGGGTAAGAAGTCTTTTAAACTAGAACTAGCCGGCGCCAGGCTGGATAATCCCTGCACACATAGCAATTCTCTTAGAATAAAACACAACTTACATAATGTTTTTTCTTTTGTGACCGTGTCAGAGGCAGACTTGCAATCTACTGAGGTGGCTAACTATGATGCGTTCAGTTTATCGCAACATCTAGCAAACAATCGGACAATTCCCGTCGTATCAATTCCTAGATATGGTCGAAACTATTTAAAGTGCACTACGCATAATAAACGCAACATTATTAATATTGCTACTTCGGATAATTTCAACAAACAATCCTCAAGACAGCCCACTACCTATAATATGGGCTTTTTAAACATAAGATCATTATCTTCCAAAACGTTATTAGTTAATGAGGTCATTAGAGACAACAAACTTGACGTCGTTGGTCTCGCCGAGACCTGGCTCAAACCAGACGATTTTTTTGCGCTAAATGAGGCATCTCCTCCTAACTATACGAATGCACATGTTGCCCGACCTCTTAAAAGGGGAGGGGGTGTCGCACTAATATACAATGAAAACTATAATTTTACACCTAACCTAAATAATAAATATAACTCGTTTGAGGTGCTCACTTTGAGGTTTGTCACACCGCTGCCTCTCCACCTGGCTGTTATCTACCGCCCCCCTGGGCCCTATTCGGACTTCATCAGTGAATTCTCAGAGTTTGTTGCTGATCTAGTGACGCACGCCGACAATATAATCATAATGGGGGACTTTAATATCCATATGAATACCCCATCGGACCCTCCATGCGTGGCGCTCCAGACTATAATTGATAGCTGTGGTCTTACACAAATAATAAATGAACCCACGCATCGCAACGGTAATACGATAGATCTAGTGCTTGTCAGGGGTGTCACCACCTCTAAAGTTACGATACTCCCGTACACTAAAGTAATGTCCGATCATTACCTTATAAAATTCGAAGTTCTGACTCATTGTCAACAAACTAATAATAATAATAATAACTGCTATAGCGGCCGCAACATTAATGCTGCCACAACGACGACTCTTACTGACCTACTGCCTTCGGTAATGGCACCATTCCCAAATTATGTGGGCTCTATTGATAACCTCACTAACAACTTTAACGACGCCCTGCGCGACACCATTGATAGTGTAGCACCGCTAAAGCTAAAAAGAGCCCCTAAAAGGCGTACCCCATGGTTTACAGAAGAAACTAAAGCCCAGAAATTATCATGTAGAAAGCTGGAACGCAAATGGCGTGCGACTAAACTTGAGGTTTTCCATCAAGCATGGTGTGATAGTTTCATAAGTTATAAACGCATGCTTACCTCAGCTAAAGCTAAATATTACTCAAATCTCATCCATCTCAACAAAAATGATCCTACATTTTTGTTTAGTACAGTAGCATCGCTAACCCAACAAGGGACTCCTCCCAGTAGCTCCACCCACTCAGCAGATGACTTTATGAATTTCTTTAATAAGAAAATTGAAGTCATTAGAAAAGAGATTAAAGACAATGCATCTCAGCTACAACTGGGTTCTATTAACACAGATACGACTGTATATACGACGGATACCGCCCTCCAAAAGAGTTTCTCTCTTCTTGATGAAATAACATTGGAGGAATTGTCAAAATGTGTAAATGGGACAAAACAAACAACATGTTTACTTGACCCAATTCCTGGGAAACTTATCAAGGAGCTTTTTGTATTATTAGGTCCATCAGTGTTAAATATTATAAACGTATCACTTTCCTCTGGCACTGTTCCCCTAGCATTCAAAAAAGCGGTTATTCATCCTCTACTCAAAAGACCTAACCTCGATCCTGATCTCTTGGTAAACTACCGGCCGGTGTCCCGCCTTCCGTTTATCTCGAAAATCCTCGAAAATATTGTTGCACAGCAGCTAAATGAACACTTAGCGTCTAACAATCTCTGTGAACCTTTTCAATCCGGTTTTAGGGCAAATCACTCTACGGAGACAGCCCTCGCAAAAATGACTAATGATCTATTGCTAACGATAGATTCTGATGCTTCATCTATGTTGCTGCTTCTTGATCTTAGCGCCGCTTTCGATACTGTTGATCATAATATTTTATTAGAGCGTATCAAAACGCGTATTGGGATGACAGACTTAGCCTTGTCTTGGTTTAACTCTTATCTTACTGACAGGATGCAGTGCGTCTCCCATAACAATGTGACCTCGGACTATGTTAAGGTAACGTGCGGAGTTCCCCAGGGTTCGGTTCTTGGCCCCGCACTCTTTAGTATTTACATGCTGCCGCTAGGTGACATCATACGCAAATACGGTGTTAGCTTTCACTGTTATGCTGATGACACTCAACTCTACATGCTCCTAAAGCTGACCAACACGCCGGATTGTAGTCAGCTGGAGGCGTGTCTTAATGAAATTAAACAATGGATGTCCGCTAACTTTTTGCAACTCAACGCTAAGAAAACGGAAATGCTGATTATCGGTCCTGCTCAACACCAACATCTATTTAATAATACCACCTTAACATTTGACAACCAAACAATTAAACAAGGCGACTCTGTAAAGAATCTGGGTATTATCTTCGACCCAACTCTCTCGTTTGAGTCACACATTAAGAGTGTTACTAAAACGGCCTTCTTTCATCTCCGTAATATCGCTAAAATTCGTTCCATTTTGTCCACAAGCGATGCTGAGATCATTATCCATGCGTTCGTTACATCTCGTCTCGATTACTGTAACGTTTTATTTTCGGGCCTCCCTATGTCTAGAATTAAAAAATTACAGATGGTACAAAATGCGGCTGCTAGACTTTTGACAAAAACAAGAAAGTTTGATCATATTACGCCTATACTGGCTCACTTGCACTGGCTTCCTGTGCACCTAAGCTGCGACTTTAAGGTTTTACTACTTACGTATAAAATACTACACGGTCAAGCTCCTGCCTATCTTGCCGATTGTATTGTACCATATGTCCCGGCAAGAAATCTGCGTTCAAAGAACTCCGGCTTATTAGTGATTCCCAGAGCCCAAAAAAAGTCTGCGGGCTATAGAGCGTTTTCTATTCGGGCTCCAATACTATGGAATGCCCTCCCGGTAAAAGTTAGAGATGCTACCTCAGTAGAAGCATTTAAGTCTCATCTTAAAACTCATTTGTATACTCTAGCCTTTAAATAGACTCCCTTTTTAGACCGGTTGATCTGCCGTTTCTTTTCTTTTCTTTTCTACTCTGCTCCCAACCCGGGGTGGACCGTTAGCCTGTCCATCGGATTGGGACATCTCTACACTGCTGACCCGTCTCCGCTCGGGATGGTTCCTGCTGGCCCTACTATGGACTGGACTTTCGCTGATGTGTTGGACTTTCACAATAATATGTCAGACCCACTCGACATCCATTGCTTTCGGTCTCCCCTAGAGGGGGGGGTTACCCACATATGCGGTCCTTTCCAAGGTTTCTCATAGTCATTCACATTGACGTCCCACTGGGGTGAGTTTTCCTTGCCCGTATGTGGGCTCTGTACCAAGGATGTCGTTGTGGCTTGTACAGCCCTTTGAGACACTTGTGATTTAGGGCTATATAAATAAACATTGATTGATTGATAAAATATATATATATATATATATTAGGGCTGGGAATCTTTGGGTGTCCCACGATTCGATTCAGAATCGATTCTTGGGGTCACGATTCGATTCAAAATCGATTTTTTTTTTTCAATTCAACACGATTCTCGATTCAAAAACGATTTAAAAAAAAAAAAGTTTTTATTTATTTATTTTTTTAAAAAAATGAAAACAATACACAACAATACCAAGATAATGCAATAAAATTTCAAAACCAAACCCAATTTTGGAGTTCTGAACTTGTGATTTCTTGCAGTGTTAAGTGGTAATATTTCACATTTGTCCCAATTGACTTTATACCCTGATAAACAGCCATATTCAGTGATGACATTATTGATATAGTGTAGAGAGGAGTTAACATGTGACAGGTAGAGAATTATGTCGTCACAATACATCGATAGCTTATTATACTGAGAGCCAATTTTTATAACATGAATATTATTTTCACTTCTTATTTTTGCAGCCAAGGGTTCAATAACCAAATTAAATAATAATCCAGATGCAGGACATCCCTGTTTTACTCCTCTTTTTAACGAAAAAGGTTCTGAAATATGATTATTGGTTTTGACTGATGCCATGGGCCTTGTATAAAGCATCTTAATCCATTGTATAAAATTATCTCCAAATCCAAATTTACGTAATGTGCAAAACATAAATGACCAGTTTATGCGGTCGAATGCCTTCTCCGCATCAACAGTACATACTGCTGTGGGATAAGGAAGACTTCTAGCATAGTAAATAACATTAAACAATTTCCTTGTATTGTCTGAAGATTGTCGACCTTCCATAAAGCCAGTTTGGTCAGTATGAATTAATTTTCCTATTACATTTGATAATCGCGTGGCTAAGATTTTTGCCAAGATTCAAAAGGATTCTCTATTCATTCAATACATAGGATTTCAGCAGGATCTACCCCAGTCTGCTGACATGCAAGCAGAGTAGTAGATTTTTGTAAAAAGCTTTTATAATTGTAAAGGACAATGTTTTATCAACTGATTGCAATAATGTAAATTTGTTTTAACTATTAAATGAACCAAAAATATGACTTATTTTATTTTTTTTGAAAATATTGGACACAGTGTGTTGTGAAGCTTATGAGATGCGATGCAAGTGTAAGCCACTGTGACACTATTGTTCTTTTTTAAAAAATTTTTATAAATGTCTAATGATAATGTCAATGAGGGATTTTTAATCACTGCTATGTTGAAATTGTAACTAATATTGATACTGTTGTTGATAATATTCATTTTTGTTTCACTACTTGTGGTTTGTTCTGTGTCGTGTTTGTGTCTCCTCTCAATTGCTCTGTTTATTGCAGTTCTGAGTGTTGCTGGGTCGGGTTTGGTTTTGGAATTGGATTGCATTGTTATGGTATTGCTGTGTATTGTTTTGTTTGATTGATTAATTAAAAAAATAAAAAATAAAATAAAATAAAAATATTTTTTTTAAAAATAGATTTTTTAAAAATGAGAATCGATTCTGAATCGCACATTGTGAGAATCGCGATTCGAATTCGAATCGATTTTTCCCCCCACCCCTAATATATATATGTATATAGCTAGAATTCACTGAAAGTCAAATACACAAACACACACACATATATATATATATATATGAAATACTTGAGTTGGTGAATTCTAGCTGTAAATATACTCCCCTCTTAACCACGCCCCCACCCCCACCTCCCGGTATCGGAGGTCTCAAGGTTGGCAAGTATGCATTAATCATCCATATTTGTGCCATAGTTAATCATCCATATTTGTGTCATCATCAATAATCCATATTTGTGTCATTATTAATAATCCATATTTGTGTCATCTGTAATAATCCGTATTTGTGTCATCATTAATAATTAATATTTGTGTCATCATTAATAGTTCATATTTGTGTCATTATTAATAATCCATACTATGTATATATATATACTGTATATATATATATGTATACGGTATACATATATGTGTATATACACACACACACATATATATAGGCATAGAAATACATATACATATATATATATATATATATATATATATATATATATACATGTATATATATACACATGTATATATACTGTATACTGTGATGAGGTGGCGACTTGTCCAGGGTGTACCCCGTCTTCCGCCCGAATGCAGCTGAGATAGGCTCCAGCACCCCCCGCGACCCCGAAAGGGAAAAGCGGTAGAAAATGGATGGATACTGTATATATATAACTGTATATATACAAATATATGGCGAGCATCACATGTGATCAATGACGTACTGTATATATACTGTACATATACATTTATATATATATATACACATATACATATATATATACACATATATATATACATATACATATATATATATATATATATATACACATATATATATGTGATCCGCTGCTGATGTGTGCAGATGTGAACGAGTGCCTGTCGAGTCCTTGCAGCCAGGAGTGCGCCAACGTCTACGGCTCCTACCAGTGCTACTGCAGACCGGGCTACCACCTGCATGACGACGGCCACACCTGCCAAGGTGCGCCACCTCCCGGCGTGTTTATGAGTCCCGTTTTAAAAACTTGAGCGCTCTCCTCGCCAGATATCGACGAGTGCTCCCAAGGCGTCGGCCAACTTTGCACCTACAAGTGCGTCAACGTTCCCGGCAGCTACGAGTGTGCCTGTCCACAACATGGCTACACCATGTCCCCCAACGGACGTTCCTGCAGAGGTGCAAACATGCTAGTAATAATGATAGTCAACATGGAGTATTAACCCTACTTCCTGTTTCCTGTCAGACATTGACGAGTGCACCAGCGGCACTCACAACTGCTCCCTGGCAGAGAGCTGCTACAACATCCAGGGAGACTTCCGCTGTCTGGCCCTCAGCTGTCCTGACAACTACCGCAAAGTCTCCGACACGTACGTCACTTTTTATCAAAACACACCTGCACGTTTGGGTGTCCAAGGTGTGGCCCCATTTGTGGCCTGCATATCATTTTCCTATGGCACATCTTTAAAATACTATTACACAAAAACAAATGCAAGGAGAGAAAATTGTAATGTTGACTCTAATAACGCCCTGCGATGAGGTGGTGACTTGTCCAGGGTGTACCCCGCCTTCCGCCCGATTGTAGCTGAGATAGGCTCCAGCGCCCCCCGTGACCCCGAAGGGAATAAGCGGTAGAAATGAATGGATGGATGACTCTAATAACACAAAACTGCCATGCAGGCTAAACTGCTCCAAAAATAATAATGAATCAAAATCAAAGTTGTTATGAATTATTGACATATTAAAATCCCCAATTACTTCACATCAAATATTACACTTTGAAATATTGTTTCGTGGAAAATATTGCATATGTAGGACATTTTTTATTTATTTTTTTACTTTATATCGACAGATAGTGCTAAAGTTGATCCATAGACTTACATTTTAAATAATAACAAAGAAAATGTTTTATTAAATTAAAAATAAATACAGAAAATAAATATATATATATATATATACACATACATACATACATGACTTATGTTTCACATTTTTATTACGGACACACCCTCCGCGATGGAGCCAATGTCTATATATACATCTATATATATATATATACATGTAAATATGTCTATAGATATATGTATATATATACATATAGGTACATATAAATATATACAATACATACATTGTCCATACATATACATATAAATCTATATCTATACATACATATATACACATATATATGTACACATATATATGTATATATATATATATATATATATGTAGTGTAGGACTTATGAGGTAAATATATATATAATATCTATATGTATATACAGTAAGTAATACTGTAAGTTTGCCTCATCTTTTACCTTAAAACATGACCTGATAAGACACGATGAGTTTATATATATATATATATATATATATGAGTTTTACATGCAAATAATATAACATTTTATATGCAAATACACAATATAATACTTTCGTTTTCAAAGATAAGATATATTTTATATGCAAAGCTATAATATTATATGTTTTACAAACAAAGATATAATGTAATATTTTAATTTTCAAAGCTATGATATACTATTTACATTTTCAGAGATAGAATATTTGCTATTTGAAGCCGTTCTATAAAGATGTGTGCAATGTTTGTTGTGTTGAAGGCGCTGTGAGCGGATCAGCTGTCCTAACTTCCTGGAGTGCCAGAAGTCTCCTCTAAGAATCACTTACTACTACCTCAGCTTCCAGTCCAACATCCTCATCCCGGCGCAGATCTTCCGTATCGGCCCGTCGCCCGCCTACTCCGGCGACAACGTGATCGTCAGCATCACGGAGGGCAACCAGGACAAGTTCTTCAGCACCCGCAAGTTGAACGCCTACACGGGTGCCGTCTACCTGCACCGACAGGTGGAGGCTCCCAGGGACTTCCTCATCACCGTGGAGATGAAACTGTGGAGACAAGGAACCTTCACCACCTTTCACGCCAAGATCTACGTCTTCATCACCGCCGACTCTCTCTGACCACCACGTGGACCACATGATGTAGACCACATGATGTAGACTATATGGACAAGATGGCCATCACATGACATGTACATAAATAGGTAAAAGTAACAATGACTGTTATACCAGCAACATTCATATGTTATAATATGATATTATATCATATATATATTATCATTTTATAACATCATATTTTAATAAGTTTCAACATTCATATGTTGTAATTTGATATTATAACATAATATGATATTATAACATCATATTTTAATGATCTTCAAATAAGAGTTTGATTTGAAGGCATATGAAAGAAGATTATTACAGAAAAAGAATATTCTGTCATGCTGCACTGCTGCCTTTGTTGTCAAACTCATTTAATATTCACCCATAAAGTGAATTATGTATGATTATGTATTCTCATGTTGGATGTACAATACTTTTATACTAAATACACAAACTATAACAAAGTATTCTACTGTCTATGTACTTTCACTAAATATATATAAATATATATTTTTTAAATAAAAAGTGTATGCTGAAATTCTTGTGTACTATTTTTCCTTCGACAATCCTATTATTATTAGCAGTCTTATTTTTATTATTAATATTATTATTATTATAAGTAGTCATATTTTTGTTATTATTAGCAGTCATATTTGTATTGTTATTAATATTATTATTAGCAGTCGTGTATGTGTTATTAATATTATTAGCAGACGTATTTTTAATGTTTTTAATATTATTATTATTCAGTTATATTTGCGTTATTATTATTATTAGCAGTCATATTTGTATTATTATTAATATTATAATTATTATTGTTAGCAGTCGTATCTTTGTTATTATTATTATTAGCAGTCGTATTTTTTGTTATTAATATTATTATTAGCAGTCGTATTTTTTATTATGATTATTAATATTATTATTCTTAGTAGTAGTATTTTTATTATTATGATTTTTATTACTGTTATTATTAGCAGTCGATTCTTTATGGTTATAATTAACATTATTATTATCATCATTATTATTATTAGCAGGTGTATTATTATTAGTATTTGTATTATTATTATTAGCAGTCATATTTTTATTATTAGTATTATTATTAGTAGTAGTATTTTTATTATTAGCAGTCGTATTTTAGTAGTAGTAGTATTTTTATTATTATCAGTTGTAGTAGTAATAGTATTTTTATTATTAGTAGTAGTAATAGTAGTATTTGTATTGTTATTATTATCAGTAGTATTTGTATATTTATTATTATTATAATTAGTAGTAAAAGTATTTTTTATTATTAGTATTAGTATTTTTAGTAGTAGTAAGTTAATAGTATTATTATTATTATTATTAGTATTTATATTATTATTACCGTAATTTCCGGACTATAAGCCGCACCTGACTATAAGCCGCACCAGCTAAATTTAGGGGAAAATACAGATTGCTCCATATATAAGCCGCACCCGACTATAAGCCGCAGGGTTTTTATGTGTAATTACCGTAGTATATAGGGGTTCCTGCTACCACGGAGGGGATTGTCGGGACAGAGATGACTGTTTGGGAACGCAAAGCGTCCCATTTATTAACAATAAATCTTTCAATCATTCAATCAAACTTTCACATCTTTGACATGGCGAACAGCATTCGTGCAGAGTACAAATAATACAACGGTAGGGATGATGTTTGATAAGAAATTATCGAGTTCGAGTCTATTATCAAATCCTCTTATCGAACCGATTCCTTATCGATTCTCTTATCGAGTCCAGATAGGTTGTTGTATATAGAAAAAAACCCACAATATTTGGTTTAACAAAAGCTCACTTTTATTATATAAGAAAACAATTTAATCTAATAAATAAATAAATATTGACTGTTACCCCCCTAAAAAAATAAAATAAAATAAATAAACATTGACTGTTGTTACCCAAAGTATATTAAGTGGGATTTTTCAGAAAAACAAATACATACAGTAACACAAAAACAACCTGTCTCTGTGATCACTATAGGTGTATGAATAATAATATAGTGTTAAATAAAATCAGTCCCTTGGGCACAAAACTGGAAATAATACAGCTCTCCAAAAAGTGCAATTCTGCTGCTATTTGACATAACTGTTTATGATGCTTTGACATTTTTGCACTTTAAAGAAAGAAAGACATTTCTTTGAAGAGAAAAGTTGTTTGCAAATGTGGTTACAATCCTAAAAAATGAAAAGTTAAAGCTAAAAAAAGAAATACACTTTATTGAGTTGAAATCTTTCTTTATAGGGGGAAAGATGTGATGTTATGAGCTAGGGAATACAACAACTACACTACCCAGCATGCAACCGGAGTGACGAGCATGCGCGGTAGCCCCGAAAAGTGTTGTTGCATGTCGTCACCCGTGAAAGTAAACGTCAAGAACTCAGCCAACACGCCTCGTCTGCATTATTTATAATTAGACAGACAACACATATACAGTGTGAAAAACAAAGGTTAAAAAAGGGAGATGTGTTGTATATATATATGTATGTGCTGCGGTCGCTTTAAGAACGTTGCGCCAGCTGCCGTAAAGGAGGTGCGTTGCTAGCCTGGTTGCTATGTTTCCGGTGGGTCGTAAAAGTGTTCTTCATGAGTTTGTACCCTGCTCAAATCGCTCAGTAAAGTTATTCATTGGATTATACCTTTTTGTTTTGAACTTTATTACACTTTGGAGCGCTTTTTCCCGTCCATTGTTTTCCTGCTTTCGCTATCTGCGCCTAATGACTGAGCTACGTGACTGATTTATTGTGATGTCCCACGGAGCATTTCTGGTCGGGACGGGATTCGTTCCGAGGGATCCGAATAAAGAACCAACTCTTTTCTTTACTATAGTGGTCTCGATAACGGGTACCGGTTCTCAAAAAGGGATTCGAGTCCGAGGACCTGGTTATTTTCTTATCGAACAACCGGGAAAACCGGTTTCGAGTATCATCCCTATACAACGGTGCAAAGTAATACAAAGTGCTCGCCTGTACGTTATCAAAATAACCAGCCTACCGGTATATGAAAAGTCAGTCTTTAATCATTGTGTCATCGTCTTCCTCCTGCGTACTAAAACCACCGAAATCCTCTCCGTCGGTGTCGGAGAAGAACAGGCCGTAAATAAGCCGCACAGTTGTATAAGCCGCAGGGACCAGAACGAGGGGAAAAAGTAGCGGCTTATAGTCCGGAAATTACGGTACTATTATTATTAGCAGTAGTATTTGTATTATTATAATTATTATTAGTTCTATCAGTAGTAGTAGTTTTATTATTATTCGTATTAGTAATAGGAGTGGGAAAAATACTGTTATGTCTGGACCTGATTTGGTTCTGGATCACTTCTATCTGGACCTGCTTTGGTTCTGGATCACTTCTATCTGGATCACTTCTATCTGGACCCACTTTGGTTCTGGATCACTTCTATCTGGACCCATTTTGGCTCTGGATCACTTCCATCTAGACCCTCTTTGGTTCTGGATCGCTTCTATCTGGACCCACTTTGGTTCTGGATCACTTCTATCTGGACCCGCTTTGGTTCTGGATCAATTCTATACAGACCCACTTTGGTTCTGGATCACTTCTATCTGGACCCACTTTGGTTCTGGATCACCCAGGACCCTTGGTTGTGTTAGGGTGCCAACTAGTGGGCGTGTCAGACAATTAAGACTTAATGCAGTTTCGAACCAGTACTTACAAGCGACACGGTGTGTAGACAGAAAAGGGAGAACGGACACATTTTGGCCTAAAAACTGACGATAAAGGTGAAGTTATAACACTGAAACGCCCTCAGGAAGAGGTGCTTTAAGACATGGCTAGCTCGCTAGCGGCTAATGTCCATCCGCAGTCGGCAGTGTTTTAGCGACTTCTAAATCACTCATCCTTGTCTCCATGGCGATGAATAAAGTACATTTTTTACAAGTATCATCGGTGCAGGACGAGGAATAGCTAAACATGCTTCACTACACACCGTAGGAGGATATTATAACACACCGGCGTCACCGCTAACAAAAGCTAGCGCGACTGAATGTAAACAAATGCCATGGGTGGATCTAAACCGGACATCCACTGTAATGATACCAAGTACAATAGCGTATCTAGTCGATACTGCTATGATTACATCAATATTTTTTATCGTCACAAAATCTTTTTTCCATCCATTTTCTACCTCTTGTCCATTTCGGGGGCACGGGGGGCGTATTATGTTTATAAACTCATAAATTTGTGGTATCATCCAAAACTAATGTAAAGTATCAAACAACAGAAGAATAAGTGAATATGACATTTTACCAGAAGTGTAGATAGAACATGTTGAAACAGAAAGTAAGCAGATATTAACAGTAAAAGAACAAGTGGATTAATCAATCAATTTTTACAGCTTGTCCTTAATAATGTTGACAACATAATAGACTGATAAATGACACAATATGTTACTGCATATGTCAGCAGACTAATTAGGAGTCTTAGTTTGTCTGCTTACTGCTAAAAGACAAGTTGTCTAGTAGTTTCACTATTTTATTTAAAGACAAAATTTCAATAATAAACAAATGTTTAAGATTTTTTTGTCCAAATAAAGTCCATATTGACATTTTTGTGGTACCTTTTATTTAGAAAAGTATCGAAATGCCTTTTAGTACCGGTACCAAAATATTGGTATCGGGACAACCCTACTAGAACACATATCCTAGTTTACCCCCACTATCGACATTTTTGAATTGGACAAATCCTAGTTTACCCCCACTATCGACATTTTTGAATTGGACAAGTACTCGCACGACAAAACTCTGACCAATTTAGCAATTTAGCCCCCCACAAAATATAAATATAAAATAAGCTATACTTTTATCTGTGAGTCTGACAAATATATTTTCAATTGTTTGATACTCACTGATTTTTGTTGTTGTTCCTGGATTCACAAGTCGAGCAGCCATGTTTACTCACATTTCCCCTCACTTCCAAAGCTAACTGCATGAATTAAAAGATGTAAAATAATTAAACCATAACCGTAAAACCTATTTTTTTCGTTTTTTTGTTCAGCAAGTTCTAAAATAATACTGTAGCCTCCGAGCAGTGGGGCGTTTAGAAAATATAAAAACGCACATAACTGTTTCTTGTTTGGAGCGAGTGTACTTCCCGCCACAACCACAACACTGTCGCTCCCTGATGACGTCAGTGCTGCGCCAACCATAGACATCTTTTAAGTAGACACAGCATCGAGCGCTACTGCCTACTGGCGCTGACGAGACGCGGGGCCGCCATCTTGGAGTGGTGATCCGCTCCACTCAGTGCAATTCATTTGGCAGGAGCAATGAACTGTCAGCACATTTTCTTCATTTTACCCCACTGAATACCTCTGATTTTCACAAGGTTTTTTGTCATACGTGTAGCTATGATAAAGGACACATGTTTTATTATTCATAGTTTGCTTAACAGTAATAGAATATTATTATATGCTATAAGTGACCAGACGTCCGAGATCAAAACTGGGAATATAATCCCAGAGAAGGGGGAAAATAACTATCTGTTATTTTTAAGTTCCTTTTTCTTTCTTTCTTTAGTTTATTTGACTTGACTTGACTTTATTTATTCATGCTTGCAGTGGAGCCAAGGCCCCACTGAAAAAATAGCTGAACTTTACAATGAATATTAAACAAACAAAGATAAAAAAAATTAAAAGAACAGACAGTATTTTATATATATATAAAAAAATAAAAAAAACATTTTCATTTTCAGGGCAACAGCAGCATGGAAACTATTAGCATTCTGGTAAATGACTGTATTACTTATTTAATTAGATAGTATTATTATACAGTTTAATTGCAGTATGCAGGGTAGAGTTTTTAAGTCTCTTTGTCTTGGCTTTGGGCTCGGGTTCAGCCAGCTTATGTTGGTTCTTCAATGTCCTGGCAGTGCGGCTGCCTCGTGTTGGAGGTAGCAGGTCATGCAGAGGGTGTTGCTCATCATGCATGTCCCTGACCAGCTTCACTGCAGCCTCCTCTCTCCTGGTCTGGAGTGATGGTAGGGGTTGTGAGATGTTTCCAGCTCTCCTCGTAATGATTTTACAGGCACGTTTCTGGACTCGCTCTAGCTCTGCCTGTTGTTTTTTGGAGCAGCCCACTAAGAGCACTGAGCTATATTCCAGACTCGGCCTGATGAGAGTGGTGTAGATGGTAACAAGGTCGTCTGCAGGTAGTCCATGTCTCGCCATGACTGTGAGGTAGTGCAGCCGCTTGGAGGCGGTTTTTATTGCCTTCTCCATGTGCACATCTCCAGTCAGGTTTTGATCGAGGTGGTAACCCAGGTACTTTGTTGTTTCCACGACAGGGACCTCCTGTCCCCCCAACATCAGTGCAGGAGGTTGTGATGGATTTCGGGCAAAACATATCCGGAGTTCTACCGACTTCTTCCCGTTGAGTATCATTTTCTTATTTGCTGCCCATTCATCCAGCCTTTGTGCCTCCTGGCACATCGTTGTGTCTGACATGATGTTGGATATGGGGATCGCTCTCGATAGCCCGATGTCATCTGCATATCCGACATCAAGGGTGTCCTCAAAAACAGCATCCCGGGTGGCCATGTAAAGGAGGAAGACATATGGGGAGACAACACCCCCTTGTGGCACCCCAGATGTAACTTCAATCCAGGGGCTGTGAGCTCCATTCGCCACCACTCTCTGTCTCCTTCCTGAGATGTAACTATGTAGCCAGGCTGTCAGATATGGGCACAGTCCTAGGTCCAGTATGTTTTGCATCAGGATCCCATGGTCAATTACATCAAAAGCTCTCGACATATCTGCCAACAGTACTCTCACCATCGTTGGTTTGGAATCGGTTTCGGTAAGCCAGGTGTGCATTGCCCTGACTAGAGCCATTGTAGTACTGTGCTTAGGCAGATATGCATATTGATTTTTACATACGTCAAGCACTGTTGGCATAAGCTTTTTCAACACAAAACGTTCTATTGTTTTCCCCACACAAGAAGTTAGTGAGATAGGACGCCAGTTTGAGATTGAGCCAGGGTCTTGGCCTTTGGGTATGGGACAGACATTAGACTCCTTCCATACATCGGGGACACACCCCTGTTGGAAAGAGCAGTTGGCCAGATGTGTGATGACCGGTGCCAGGTCCTCTGCATGTTCTTTCAGCAGCCAGGTGGGAATGCCATCCGGCCCACTTGCTTTCTGGGGGTCCAGCCGAGTGAGGGCTAGCTTCATCTCACCTATGCTACAGATGTCACTTGGTGTAGCTCTTGGTAGGGGATAGACACAATAGGGCGTTGCTTTAGTCCACGACTCCGCAAAGAAGTTGTTCAGGGCTTCTGCAGTTTTGTCCTCTTCAACTTCTTGTATTTTGATTATTCCATCAGTTGATGATTTAGCGCGTCCTAGTCCTTTATTTATATAGTCCCACCACTCTTTGGGGTTTCGAACATGAACACACTTACAGTATAATACATCACACAATTTCACATCATTTCACTTTACATCATGTCCGAAAAGGAGTAGGAAGAAGCAAAGCTTATTTAATAAATGATAAATGGGTTATACTTGTATAGCGCTTTTCTACCTTCAAAGTACTCAAAACGCTTTGACAGTATTTCCACATTCACCCATTCACACACACATTCACACACTGATGGCGGGAGCTGCCATGCAAGGCGCTATAGCAGCCATCAGGAGCAAGGGTGAAGTGTCTTGCCCAAGGACACAACGGATGTGACTAGGATGGTAGAAGGTGGGGATTGAACCCCAGTAACCAGCAACCCTCCGACTGCTGACACGGCCCCTCTACCAACTTCGCCACGCCGTCCCCTATATATCATATCATATATGCTATATATCCCCATATAGCCTATATATCCCTATATATCATACCATATATCCTACCCCTTTCCCACTTCAGAGCGTTTACAAATATATAGAATCATTTACTGACCTTATTATATAATAAAATAACATCTGTGAAGTAGTATACACAACAGTTTTGTAATATGTAATTAATTAAGTCAGTCATTATTAACATACTGAGATGAAGAATATCTTATTTTCAATAAGGTTGAAAGTATTTCTCATAATTCTTCTTCTTTGTACATTGTAAGCACTATTATTTTGAACAACCTCTTAAACTGGATCATATCAGTACATTGTTTAACTTCTTTACTTAATCCATTCCATAATTTAATTCCACATACTGATATGCTAAAGGTTCTAAGTGTTGTACGTGCATATAAATGTTTTAAATTATTTTTTTCCCTCTAAGGTTACATTTCTCCTCTTTAGTTGAGAAGAATTGTTGTACATTCTTGGGTAGCAGGTTATAGTTTGCTTTGTACATCATTATAGCTGTTTGCAATTTTACCAAATCACCAAACTTTAATATTTTTCACTCAATAAATGAAGGGTATGTTCTCTATATCCAACATTATGTATTATTCTAACTGATCTTTTTTGTAACACGGTTAGCAAATGTAGCGCACTTTTGTAGTTATTTCCCCATATTTCTACACAATAACTTAGATATGGTAACACTAGCGAGCAGTAGAGAATATGAAGTGATTTTTGGCCCAGGACGTATTTTGCTTTATTCATTATTGAAATGTTTTTACTGCTCAAGTTCAAGAAACAATATGATTAGGTTATATATACATGTGTATATGTTTACGGAAGTGTAAATGCGGGTGGAAGAAGGTGACTTCTTTTAAAGGACTGCGGATTCATCAAGGGAGAATGAAGTGTGGGAGTACTCCCGACCAGCATAACCGCGCTGCTTCGGCAGGTCAGACGGAAGAGACCCAATGCCAGGTGACAAACCACAGTGCAGAGGGTCCCAGCAATGCTGAGGGGGAAACGGCAGTGGAAGCAGGAGGGGAGATGAATGCAGCACCCGAGAGCGAAGCTCATGCAGTCCCCCAGAGAGTTGCACAGTCAGAGAGCCAACGCAAACATCCAGAAAGGCGCAAGAAGATCAAGTGGCCGAAGGCAAGCAACCAAGCAGAATGGCGCAAGCTTGACGATCACCTGAGAGGGGTACTGGAGCATTCCCTGCGAGGGACGGTTGAGCGTAAACTAACCTCGCTGAGTAACATCATTTATGAGGAGTGCAGAGAGAAGTTCGGAGAGAACGCGACCAAGCGAGCCACAGCCCAGAGGCACAAAGGACGGAGGGAGAGGGAAATCAAGGGGCTTATAACCAACAGGCGCCAGTTGCGTAAGAGGTGGAGGAAAGCAGCCGCGGAGGAAAAAGAAGGGCTCAAAGTGCTATGGGATGATCTCAAGCAGCGTCTTGCCAAGCTGCGTCGGGCAGAGAGACTCAGAAGGCGCCGGAAACGAAAGGAGAAGGAAAGAAAAGACTTCTTCAAGGATCCTTTTCGGTTTGCCCGTCAGCTCCTGGACGAAAAGCGAAGTGGCAAGCTGTCCATCGCGAAAGAGGATCTGGAACAACACATCAAGGACCAGTATACGGATGCAGCCAAAGATACACCACTTGGTTCACCAGGCCATGTGCCACGTCCAGAGCCCCCAGAGACCTCATTCGACACTTCCCCACCTAGGCTGAGCGAGATTAAAGAAGTCCTTAAGAAAGCCAGATCAGCCTCTGCACCAGGACCAAACGGGCTTCCTTACAAGGTGTATAAAAACTGTCCGCAAGTGACCACAATCTTGTGGAAGCTCATGAGTGTTGTGTGGAAGAAGCAATCCATTCCAGCGGAGTGGCAAGAGGCAGTTGGAATATTCATCCCCAAGGAGCAAAATTCAACCAACATCAGCCAGTTCAGGTCAATCGCTTTACTGAACGTGGAGGGAAAAGTATTTTTCTCTGTCCTGGCAAAAAGGATATCCAGCTTCCTCAGCAACAACTGCTACATCGATACAAGCTGTCAAAAAGCCGGACTGCCAGGCTTTCCGGGGTGCATAGAGCATGCATCCGTGATTTGGGATCAGATACAGCGTGCCAAAAGAGAGAGGAGCAACCTCCACGTGGTATGGCTCGACCTGGCAAATGCCTATGGCTCAGTACCACACAAGCTGGTTGAGTTTGCCCTGAATTTCTTCCACGTTCCTGTGTGTGTCAGTAACATCATAGCCAAGTATTTCAACAACCTACACATGTGCTTCTCAGTAGATGACTACATGACAGGATGGCAGCGGTTGGAAGTGGGAATTGCCATGGGCTGCTCCATATCCCCAATCCTCTTTGTGGCTGCATTTGAAGTGTTACTCATTGGAGCAAGGCAAATGGTCAGAGGCCTGAAAACACCGTCAGGAGGAAGACTCCCCGCTCTGAGAGGTTTCATGGATGATGTGACAAGCATCCTACAGACAGCCCCATGCACAGCACGACTCCTCAAGCGTTTCGACGAACTGACCGTCTGGGCGAGGATGAAGATAAAGCCTGCTAAGTCCAGGAGCCTGTCCATCAGGAAGGGTGTGAGAGATGACAGGACAGTCTTCACAGCAGGAGGTGAGAAGATTCCACTCCTGGCAGAGCAGCCCATCCGAAGCCTCGGGAGGGAGTATACAGCAGAGCTTTCGGACAGGCAGATGGGGAGGGTGGTCCAGAAACAACTAAAAGAGGGGCTCGTAAGGATCGACGGCAGCCAACTTCCTGGGAAGCTGAAGGTTTGGTGTTACCACTTCACACTTTTCCACCGCGTAATGTGGCCGCTGAAAGTAGCCGAAATTCCATCTTCTCAGGCCAGCAAGATGGACAGCATCGCCAACGGTTATATCAGGAAGTGGCTGGGCCTCCCCCGCTGTTTCTCGGACACAGGTCTTTTCGGCAAGAACATTCTGCAACTTCCTCTGAAGTCAATCAATCTGGGTTACAGGCAGGAGAAGACTCGCCTTGTACTGGAATTGAGGGAATCAAGAGACGAAGCTGTGAAGAGTGCAGCGGTGACTGTCCGCACTGGACGAAAGTGGAAGGCTCAGGTGGAAGTGGACCAAGCTGTCTCAAGGCTGAAGTACAAGGAGATTCTGGGAAGAGTCCAAAACAGCCGGGCAGGACTGGGATGGGGGCAACCAGTCCAGTTCTGGTCCAAAGCCACGAGACAGCAGAGGAAGGCCATGGTGGTGGAAGAGGTCACAAAAGTGGCGCAAGACCAGTATTGGATCAAGGCCGTATCCCAGGGAAAACAGGGGGCATGGACTCGCTGGGAGGATACCATCAAAAGAGTCATAACCTGGGCCGACATCTGGCGAACTCCTCAATCTCGGCTTAGCTTCCTCGTGAGGGCAGCGTATGACACCCTGCCATGCCCTCGAAACCTCGCCCAATGGTTCGGAAGCGAGGGCAAGTGCTCCCTGTGCAGCAAAGACAATGCAGGACTCAAACATATCCTTTCAGGTTGCAACGTCGCGCTGACGCAGGGACGCTTCCGGTGGCGACACAATCAGGTGCTGAGGAAGTTGGCAGAGCTGTTGGAGAGATGCAGAGTCGGGGCAAACAACGCCACAGATCGCCATCGGCCAAACATCAATTTGATCAAACCAGGAGAGGTAGGACAGAAGACAGAGGCGGGAAGATCATCACTTCTGCTTACCCCTGGTAAGGGCTGGGAGATGCGCGTTGACCTGGACAAGCTGCTAGTCTTCCCAACTGAGGTAATACAGACAACGCTAAGACCAGACGTTGTGATGTGGTCCTCAGCTGCTAAGAAAGTCCTCATCATTGAACTAACCGTGCCATGGGAGGAGGGAATACCAATAGCACATGAGTTCAAACGGTCAAAGTACAGCGACCTGGCAGAGGACTGCAAGGGGGGAGGCTGGTCTGCGTCCATTCACCCCGTGGAGATCGGATGCAGGGGCTTCGTAGGAGGTTCTGCGACCCGGCTCCTGCGTGCGGCGGGAATGACCGGTTACAGCCTGAGGAGGGCCATTAAGGAGTTGGCAGAGGAGGCAGAGAAGGCAAGTTTCTGGATGTGGCTAAGAAGGAGGGACAACACTTGGGGCTCAACACCCCATTGAGGTCAGTTGCAGGGAGTGGCGCGGGGAGACGTCCCCGCTTAGCCACTGCCCCCCCACCGCGAGGTGTCCTGGCTTGGGGGCGAAACATCAGTGAACGGTGGCACCAGCTGACGACCCTGCAGCTGACCTCGAAGTGCACTGGAGGAGGTGCGACAGGCAGAGATGCCAAGCAGTTAGGTCTGTACTTATTAATTGACACTTCTGGGGAACCAGCGACTACTGTGAAAGAGCAGTTGGCAGCCAGGAAAGTCTGGTGGGCAACCGGGAAAGACCGGTGGACGACGGGAGAGACCGTACCAGGAGTGGGCGGTTAGTCACCTTACCCACTTGCTTCCTCATGAGGAAGCACCTACAAACTGACTACGAAAAGGCATAAGAAAAAACAACCCGAAGGCCCTCCGAGAGGCGGGATGGAAGATGGGCCTATTCTGACGGATCAAACGGTGACAAACGGAACGGAAAACGACAATGAGAAGGTTCTCCGGAAGTGTAAATGCGGGTGGAAGAAGGTGACTTCTTTTAAAGGACTGCGGATTCATCAAGGGAGAATGAAGTGTGGGAGTACTCCCGACCAGCATAACCGCGCTGCTTCGGCAGGTCAGACGGAAGAGACCCAATGCCAGGTGACAAACCACAGTGCAGAGGGTCCCAGCAATGCTGAGGGGGAAACGGCAGTGGAAGCAGGAGGGGAGATGAATGCAGCACCCGAGAGCGAAGCTCATGCAGTCCCCCAGAGAGTTGCACAGTCAGAGAGCCAACGCAAACATCCAGAAAGGCGCAAGAAGATCAAGTGGCCGAAGGCAAGCAACCAAGCAGAATGGCGCAAGCTTGACGATCACCTGAGAGGGGTACTGGAGCATTCCCTGCGAGGGACGGTTGAGCGTAAACTAACCTCGCTGAGTAACATCATTTATGAGGAGTGCAGAGAGAAGTTCGGAGAGAACGCGACCAAGCGAGCCACAGCCCAGAGGCACAAAGGACGGAGGGAGAGGGAAATCAAGGGGCTTATAACCAACAGGCGCCAGTTGCGTAAGAGGTGGAGGAAAGCAGCCGCGGAGGAAAAAGAAGGGCTCAAAGTGCTATGGGATGATCTCAAGCAGCGTCTTGCCAAGCTGCGTCGGGCAGAGAGACTCAGAAGGCGCCGGAAACGAAAGGAGAAGGAAAGAAAAGACTTCTTCAAGGATCCTTTTCGGTTTGCCCGTCAGCTCCTGGACGAAAAGCGAAGTGGCAAGCTGTCCATCGCGAAAGAGGATCTGGAACAACACATCAAGGACCAGTATACGGATGCAGCCAAAGATACACCACTTGGTTCACCAGGCCATGTGCCACGTCCAGAGCCCCCAGAGACCTCATTCGACACTTCCCCACCTAGGCTGAGCGAGATTAAAGAAGTCCTTAAGAAAGCCAGATCAGCCTCTGCACCAGGACCAAACGGGCTTCCTTACAAGGTGTATAAAAACTGTCCGCAAGTGACCACAATCTTGTGGAAGCTCATGAGTGTTGTGTGGAAGAAGCAATCCATTCCAGCGGAGTGGCAAGAGGCAGTTGGAATATTCATCCCCAAGGAGCAAAATTCAACCAACATCAGCCAGTTCAGGTCAATCGCTTTACTGAACGTGGAGGGAAAAGTATTTTTCTCTGTCCTGGCAAAAAGGATATCCAGCTTCCTCAGCAACAACTGCTACATCGATACAAGCTGTCAAAAAGCCGGACTGCCAGGCTTTCCGGGGTGCATAGAGCATGCATCCGTGATTTGGGATCAGATACAGCGTGCCAAAAGAGAGAGGAGCAACCTCCACGTGGTATGGCTCGACCTGGCAAATGCCTATGGCTCAGTACCACACAAGCTGGTTGAGTTTGCCCTGAATTTCTTCCACGTTCCTGTGTGTGTCAGTAACATCATAGCCAAGTATTTCAACAACCTACACATGTGCTTCTCAGTAGATGACTACATGACAGGATGGCAGCGGTTGGAAGTGGGAATTGCCATGGGCTGCTCCATATCCCCAATCCTCTTTGTGGCTGCATTTGAAGTGTTACTCATTGGAGCAAGGCAAATGGTCAGAGGCCTGAAAACACCGTCAGGAGGAAGACTCCCCGCTCTGAGAGGTTTCATGGATGATGTGACAAGCATCCTACAGACAGCCCCATGCACAGCACGACTCCTCAAGCGTTTCGACGAACTGACCGTCTGGGCGAGGATGAAGATAAAGCCTGCTAAGTCCAGGAGCCTGTCCATCAGGAAGGGTGTGAGAGATGACAGGACAGTCTTCACAGCAGGAGGTGAGAAGATTCCACTCCTGGCAGAGCAGCCCATCCGAAGCCTCGGGAGGGAGTATACAGCAGAGCTTTCGGACAGGCAGATGGGGAGGGTGGTCCAGAAACAACTAAAAGAGGGGCTCGTAAGGATCGACGGCAGCCAACTTCCTGGGAAGCTGAAGGTTTGGTGTTACCACTTCACACTTTTCCACCGCGTAATGTGGCCGCTGAAAGTAGCCGAAATTCCATCTTCTCAGGCCAGCAAGATGGACAGCATCGCCAACGGTTATATCAGGAAGTGGCTGGGCCTCCCCCGCTGTTTCTCGGACACAGGTCTTTTCGGCAAGAACATTCTGCAACTTCCTCTGAAGTCAATCAATCTGGGTTACAGGCAGGAGAAGACTCGCCTTGTACTGGAATTGAGGGAATCAAGAGACGAAGCTGTGAAGAGTGCAGCGGTGACTGTCCGCACTGGACGAAAGTGGAAGGCTCAGGTGGAAGTGGACCAAGCTGTCTCAAGGCTGAAGTACAAGGAGATTCTGGGAAGAGTCCAAAACAGCCGGGCAGGACTGGGATGGGGGCAACCAGTCCAGTTCTGGTCCAAAGCCACGAGACAGCAGAGGAAGGCCATGGTGGTGGAAGAGGTCACACAAGTGGCGCAAGACCAGTATTGGATCAAGGCCGTATCCCAGGGAAAACAGGGGGCATGGACTCGCTGGGAGGATACCATCAAAAGAGTCATAACCTGGGCCGACATCTGGCGAACTCCTCAATCTCGGCTTAGCTTCCTCGTGAGGGCAGCGTATGACACCCTGCCATGCCCTCGAAACCTCGCCCAATGGTTCGGAAGCGAGGGCAAGTGCTCCCTGTGCAGCAAAGACAATGCAGGACTCAAACATATCCTTTCAGGTTGCAACGTCGCGCTGACGCAGGGACGCTTCCGGTGGCGACACAATCAGGTGCTGAGGAAGTTGGCAGAGCTGTTGGAGAGATGCAGAGTCGGGGCAAACAACGCCACAGATCGCCATCGGCCAAACATCAATTTCATCAAACCAGGAGAGGTAGGACAGAAGACAGAGGCGGGAAGATCATCACTTCTGCTTACCCCTGGTAAGGGCTGGGAGATGCGCGTTGACCTGGACAAGCTGCTAGTCTTCCCAACTGAGGTAATACAGACAACGCTAAGACCAGACGTTGTGATGTGGTCCTCAGCTGCTAAGAAAGTCCTCATCATTGAACTAACCGTGCCATGGGAGGAGGGAATACCAATAGCACATGAGTTCAAACGGTCAAAGTACAGCGACCTGGCAGAGGACTGCAAGGGGGGAGGCTGGTCTGCGTCCATTCACCCCGTGGAGATCGGATGCAGGGGCTTCGTAGGAGGTTCTGCGACCCGGCTCCTGCGTGCGGCGGGAATGACCGGTTACAGCCTGAGGAGGGCCATTAAGGAGTTGGCAGAGGAGGCAGAGAAGGCAAGTTTCTGGATGTGGCTAAGAAGGAGGGACAACACTTGGGGCTCAACACCCCATTGAGGTCAGTTGCAGGGAGTGGCGCGGGGAGACGTCCCCGCTTAGCCACTGCCCCCCCACCGCGAGGTGTCCTGGCTTGGGGGCGAAACATCAGTGAACGGTGGCACCAGCTGACGACCCTGCAGCTGACCTCGAAGTGCACTGGAGGAGGTGCGACAGGCAGAGATGCCAAGCAGTTAGGTCTGTACTTATTAATTATATCCTACATAAACAATGTATGAATACATTATATATATATATATATATATATATATATATATATATATATATATATATATATATATATATATATATATATATATATATATATATATATATATATATATATATATAACTTAGGGACATATAGACTGTATCTCTGTTGCTGCAGCAGCAGAGAGTTTATTCTCTCTTGACACTTTATTGATATTTTGTATTACATTCCCTTAAATGATAATGTTTACAGTGATTGTTTTATATGTATTTTTTATGTATGTCGCTTTGGATAAAAAAATACTTTAACATAAACATATATAAACACCTGAAAGTCTTTATATCAGCTAAAACCACCAATCTGTTTCACTGGATTCAGAATAAAACCAAATTCTGTTTTACCCAACAATGTTAGTATTTGAATATTGTTACTTGAAGACTTATTCCTGGTTACAATTATACTGTTAAGAAAGTATTGTCTTATACATTGCCTAAAGGGGCGGCATGGCGTAGTGGGTAGAGCGCCCAGAAACCTGAGGGTTGCAGGTTCGCTCCCCGCCCCTTACCATGCCGTTGTGTCCTTGGGCAGGACACTTCACCCTTGCCCTGGGTGCCGCTCACACTGGTGAATGAATGTTTAACGAATGATAGGTGGTGGTCAGAGGGGCCGTAGGCGCAAATGGGCAGCCACGCTTCCGTCAGTCTACCCCAGGGCAGCTGGGGCTACGAAAGTAGCTTACCACCACCAGGTGTGAATGAATGATGGGTTTTTAACATGTAAAGCGGCTTTGGGTACTTAGAAAAGCGCTATATAAATCCCAGTTATTATTATTATTATTAAAATGAGAATGCATCATAATCAGTGGCGGCTGGTGAATTTTGTTTTAGGTGGGGCTGAAAGTTTGTAAACCAAACCCCTGTAGGGGGTTCATCCTCCCCCAGAAGATTTCTTTGTGATTTTCACATACAAATATTGAAGATCTTTGCTTCTTCTCAACTCTGTGGTAATATTCTTTTCACAAAATACAACCAATAGTATGTTAATGTTAAATCCGACTTGTGAAAAGTAATCCTCCGATTCTTATTTTCAACAACATCTGAGCAGGAAAATGCTGAACACCAGCCCGGCATCTTTGTTTTCTACCTGCCAACTGTCAGTTTAGGCTGCTCGCCGGCTCATCATCACCACTTCAAGATGGCGGCCCAATTTCTCGCGTCACAGCAGCCAATGCTGCGTCTACTTATAAGATGTCTATGGTTGTAACGTCATTGCAAACACGGCAATCTGTTGCGTCCACTGCAGTTCGCTACCTTATTCATACTTTTTGTCAAGTGATTTTTTTCATGCAGGGTTGCATGAGGTACCTACAAATAACGTTACGTTAGTCAATGTATCACACACAGTAACGTAACGTTAGACGGCGGTCAGCAGCACCGCATATTTTAGCCACCTAAAAAAAGACAAACATAGTCAAAAAAAGGTCAGTTAAAATGTAGACTATATTAAGAATATGTGTATATATTGCATAGGGCCCTGACATCTAAAAAGCACAACTCTGTTCATTGTTATGTTCATGTATTTGTTATGTTTTTCATGTGTACGCACACATCAACACACATACAGTATGAGATGAGATCAATGAGATAAGGTAAGAACAGGATAGAAACTGCTGTGGAACTAGTTACAATGCAATATGCCATGGAAATACAATGTTAACACTTTTGTGCAAATAAGTACAGTCGCACTTGTTTTTGCAAATGTGTTTATTCTGTAAAGGAATGAGTTAAATGTTTAAAATGACTGGTTAATAGTGCTATTATGAAGTGCAATGTCAGCACTATATTTTTCCCTGCAAATTCAAATGCACTTATTTTAAAAAATAAATACAGCGTTTTAAAAGCATACACAATCTGTGTAAATATATTAGTCTGTGGTTAAAAGGACTTGAAAGGACTCGAAACTCAAAATGCAGGACTTGGGACTTGACAGTCTTGACTTTGAACTTGACTCTGGACTTGCCTGTCTTGACTCGGGACTTGACTCGAGACTTGAGGGCAAAGACATGAGACTTACTTGTGACTTGCAAAGCAATGACTTGGTCCCACCTCTGGTGAAAAGTAACCCCCCGATTCCTATTTTCAACAGTCCGCTCATTTGAGCAGGAAAACGTTAAATACCAGCCCGGCATCTTTGTTTTCTACCTGTCAACTGTCAGTTTAGGCTGCTCGCCGGCTCCTCATCACCACTTCAAGATGGCGGCCGAATTTCTCGCGTCACAGCAGCCAATGCTGCCTCTACTCCTAAGATGTCTATGGCGCCAACACTCTGAAGTCATCAAAGAGACAACAATTATTTAGTTGAAGTTTTACAATACCAACTTTTGGGTTTAATATGAGGAAAATAACAGTTGGACAACCCGGTTTCTGTGTTAGGACCAAACATGGCGCCCGGCAATATTAGGGGATTTGGACCAATCAGAGAGAGTATAACCAGAGAATCTCCTAAATGATTGGTCAACAGCCAGTCACGTGACTACCAAGCGCCATGTTGGGTCCCGACCGTGAAACCACGTTGACTCGCTTTATACACCGTCCTGTTTGTGAGCATGCATTGCTGCCACCTGCTGGCTCTTTGGGGTTTTGCAACGGTTTAATAAATCAAATCAAACTATTGATATTGCACTTTTCTTACACAAGCAACACAAAGTGCTTTACACGAGAAAAATAAATGAAAAAAAGAGGAGAAAACACACACAAACTTACACATATTATAAAATATACATATGTATAAAAATACTATATAGATTATACTTTAAATAGATCATAAAAAGCATACTATTGAAAGAATAGTAGTAGTAATGATAACAATAAATACAATAGAAAATAACACAATCATCTGCTTCTTCCTACTCTTTTTCGGACACGTTGTGATTAGAAACTCGAACTATGTGAAATATGTGACAAATCATATTGTAACTGTGTGCATGCTCAAATAAATTTAAACAACAGCAACACACTTGTTTGATGATGCATTACTACATTACAATATAAAACACGAATTACTTTTAAAAACATATTTCTATTTTATAACTGACAACTTTATGCCATATTTAAACACAGAAATATTTCAATTGTTTTGTTCCACTGTGAAGTTTGCTGCATAAATCAAATATATACAGTTTCCATATTGCATGTATTTACTTTCTCTTTTTAGCATCCAAGATATAAATAACACACAAGTAAACACACTGCAGGTCTGCTTGTATCACAGATGATATCACACACAAGTAAACACATTGGAGGACTGCTTGTATCGCAGATGATATCACACACAAGTAAACACACTGCAGGACTTCTTGTATTGCACATGATATCACACACAAGTAAACACGCTGCAGGGCTGCTTGTACCACACATGATATCACACACAAGTAAACACTCTGCAGGACTGCTTGTATCGCAGATGATATCACAGACAAGTAAACACGCTGCAGGACTGCTTGTATAACACATGATATCACACACAAGTAAACACGCTGCAGGACTGCTTGTATCGCAGATTATATCACACACAAGTAAACACTCTGCAGGACTGCTTGTATCGCAGATGATATCACAGACAAGTAAACACACTGCAGGATTGCTTGTATCGCAGATGATATCACACACAAGTAAACACGCTGCAAGACTACTTGTATCGCACATGATATCACACACAAGTAAACACACTGCAGGACTTATAGTATTGCACATGATATCCCACACAAGTAAACACACTGCAAGACTTCTTGTATTACACATGATATCCCACACAAGTAAACACGCTGCATGACTGCTTGTATCGCACATGATATCACACACAAGTAAACACGCTGTAGGGCTGCTTGTACCGCACATGATATCACACACAAGTAAACACGCTGTAGGGTTGCTTGTACCGCACATGATATCACACACAAGTAAACATGCTGCAGGACTGCTTGTATTGCAGATTATATCACACACAAGTAAACACACTGCAGGACTGCTTGTATCGCACATGATATCACACACAAGTAAACACGCTGCAGGACTGCTTGTATCGCAGATGATATCACAGACAAGTAAACACACTGCAGGATTGCTTGTATCGCAGATGATATCACACACAAGTCTTCAGTAAAGGTTGGCATTCATACTGTAAAAAAACAGATTTTACTGTAAAAACAGAAAAAAAATGGCGCTCATTTGCCAGAGTTTTACTGTAAAAAAAGTTGTACCATTTTTTCATTTACAGTAATGCACTTGCAGAATATAACCCCCCCAACATTTTACAGTAAAAAACTGAAGCTCATTGAACACAATTTTACCATAAAAAGAACACTGTTGGAGTAATTTGGAGTAAAAAACACAAACATTTTATGTAAAAATATCTTCAGATGTCTATGTTTTTAAAAGGGACAAACGTAAAGTGCTCAGATTTGAAAAAAAAAAAAAAAATGTTAACAATGAAATTAAAAAAGTGCTCAGATTTGTTTCCTGTTGCTCATTTTTCCAGCGTGTAGTCTCTAATTATACAGCAACGTTCCCACTCTCTCGGTGTGTGTCCAACATTCTGATCGGTCACACGCGGCTCTCGCAGGAAAAGGGCGGGTTTACTTGAAAGAGGCGGATCCTTCACCAACGACCCTGCAGCCAGGAGGGGGAGCAGGAGGGGGCGTGTCCTTGATGGCTCAGGTGGTCATCACCTGAGGGCAAGCGAGTCTTAATGGGCATTCTGAGCAGCAGGCAAGCACGGGCTAGCAGAGGAAAGTATGCAGGAGTACATGCGGCCTGAAGATTCTCACACACGCTGATGTCAACGTGCAAACAGCACACCGAGTATTCAAAATGGACGTCGACAACAGAAGGATTTCAACTCGCGACTCTCAAACCTTCTTGTTGTGTCGTGGCCGCCTTCACAAAGCTCAGATTTGACCCAGCAGTTGGTGAAATATATACAGAATGTCTTTTTGATGACATCATTTAACATTTCCTAGCGTCTGTGAGGCCGTGAATGCGTGCAGGAAATATGATATGTTGATGATAATGAATTATGATAACATGTTAATGATAATGAAAGATGATAATATGTTGATGATGATGAACTATGATAATATGTTGATGATAATGACATATGCTATGTTGATGATAATGAAATATGATAATATGTTGATGATAATGACATATACTATGTTGATGATAATGACATATGATATGTTGATGATAGTGAAATATGATAATATGTTGATTATAATGAAATTTGATGATATGTAGATGATAAGGAATTATGATAAGATGTTAATGATAATGAAAGATGATAATATGTTGATGATGATGAACTATGATAATATGTTGATGATAATGACATATGCTATGTTGATGATAATGACATATGATATGTTGATGATAGTGAAATATGATAATATGTTGATGATAATGAATTATGATAACATGTTAATGATAATGAAAGATGATAATATGTTGATGATGATTAACTATGATAATATGTTGATGATAATGACATATGCTATGTTGATGATAATTACATATGATATGTTGATGATACTGAAATATGATAATATGTTGATGATAATGAAATTTGATAAAATGTAGATGATAACAAATTATGATAACATGTTAATGATAATGAAAGATGATAATATGTTGATGATGATTAACTATGATAATATGTTGATGATAATGACATATGCTATGTTGATGATAATGAAATATGATAATATGTTGATGATAATGATATATACTATGTTGATGATAATGACATATGATATGTTGATGATAGTGAAATATGATAATATGTTGATTATAATGAAATTTGATGATATGTAGATGATAAGGAATTATGATAACATGTTAATGATAATGAAAGATGATAACATGTTGATGATGATGAACTATGATAATATGTTGATGATAATGACATATGCTATGTTGATGATAATGACATATGATATGTTGATGATAGTGAAATATGATAATATGTTGATGATAATGAATTATGATAACATGTTAATGATAATGAAAGATGATAATATGTTGATGATGATTAACTATGATAATATGTTGATGATAATGACATATGATATGTTGATGATACTGAAATATGATAATATGTTGATGATAATGAAATTTGATAATATGTTGATGATAATGAAATTTGATAAAATGTAGATGATAACAAATTATGATAACATGTTAATGATAATGAAAGATGATAATATGTTGATGATGATTAACTATGATAATATGTTGATGATAATGACATATGCTATGTTGATGATAATGAAATATGATAATATGTTGATGATAATGACATATACTATGTTGATGATAATGACATATGATATGTTGATAGTGAAATATGATAATATGTTGATTATAATGAAATTTGATGATATGTAGATGATAAGGAATTATGATAACATGTTAATGATAATGAAAGATGATAATATGTTGATGATGACGAACTATGATAATATGTTGATGATAATGACATATGCTATGTTGATGATAATGACATATGATATGTTGATGATAGTGAAATATGATAATATGTTGATGATAATGAATTATGATAACATGTTAATGATAATGAAAGATGATAATATGTTGATGATGATTAACTATGATAATATGTTGATGATAATGACATATGCTATGTTGATGATAATTACATATGATATGTTGATGATACTGAAATATGATAATATGTTGATGATAATGAAATTTGATAAAATGTAGATGATAACAAATTATGATAACATGTTAATGATAATGAAAGATGATAATATGTTGATGATGATTAACTATGATAATATGTTGATGATAATGACATATGCTATGTTGATGATAATGAAATATGATAATATGTTGATGATAATGACATATACTATGTTGATGATAATGACATATGATATGTTGATAGTGAACTATGATAATATGTTGATTATAATGAAATTTGATGATATGTAGATGATAAGGAATTATGATAACATGTTAATGATAATGAAAGATGATAATATGTTGATGATGATGAACTATGATAATATGTTGATGATAATGACATATGCTATGTTGATGATAATTACATATGATATGTTGATGATACTGAAATATGATAATATGTTGATGATAATGAATTATGATAACATGTTAATGATAATGAAAGATGATAATATGTTGATGATGATTAACTATGATAATATGTTGATGATAATGACATATGCTATGTTGATGATAATTACATATGATATGTTGATGATACTGAAATATGATAATATGTTGATGATAATGAAATTTGATAAAATGTAGATGATAACAAATTATGATAACATGTTAATGATAATGAAAGATGATAATATGTTGATGATGATTAACTATGATAAT
This sequence comes from Entelurus aequoreus, assembly GCF_033978785.1. Taxonomy (NCBI): domain Eukaryota; kingdom Metazoa; phylum Chordata; class Actinopteri; order Syngnathiformes; family Syngnathidae; genus Entelurus; species Entelurus aequoreus. The sequence goes on from NC_084737.1 coordinate 17,393,514, forward strand.
ATGTTGATGATAATGACATATGCTATGTTGATGATAATGAAATATGATAATATGTTGATGATAATGACATATACTATGTTGATGATAATGACATATGATATGTTGATAGTGAAATATGATAATATGTTGATTATAATGAAATTTGATGATATGTAGATGATAAGGAATTATGATAACATGTTAATGATAATGAAAGATGATAATATGTTGATGATGATGAACTATGATAATATGTTGATGATAATGACATATGCTATGTTGATGATAATGACATATGATATGTTGATGATAGTGAAATATGATAATATGTTGATGATAATGAATTATGATAACATGTTAATGATAATGAAAGATGATAATATGTTGATGATGATTAACTATGATAATATGTTGATGATAATGACATATGCTATGTTGATGATAATTACATATGATATGTTGATGATACTGAAATATGACAATATGTTGATGATAATGACATTTGATAAAATGTAGATGATAACAAATTATGATAACATGTTAATGATAATGAAAGATGATAATATGTTGATAATGAAATATGATAATATGTTGATGATGATGAACTATGATAATATGTTGATGATAATGAAATATGATATGTTGATGATAATGAAATATGATAATATGTTGATGATAATGAAATATTATATGTTGACGATGACAAAATATGATAATATGTTGATGATAATGAAACATGATCATATGTTGATTGATAATGACATATGATATGTTGATGACAATGAAATATGATCATATGTTGATGATAATGAAATATTATGGTGTGTTGATGATAATGAAATATGATAATATGTAGATGATAATGAAATATTATATGTTGACGATGACAAAATATGACAATATGTCGATGATAATGAAATATGATATGTCAATGATAATGAAATATGATAATATGTCGATGATAATGAAATATATGTAGATGATAATGAAATATGTATGTTGATGATAATGATATATGATAATATGTTGATGATAATGAAATATGATAATATGTTGATGATATTGAAATATGATAACATGTTGATAATGAAATATGAAATGTTGATGACAATGAAATATGATAATACGTTGACGATAATGAAATATGATATGTTGATGATAATGATATATGATAATATGTTGATGATAATGAAATATGATAATATGTTGATGATAATTTAATATGATAATTTGTAGATGATAATGAAATATGATAATATGTTGATGATTGTGAAATATGATATGTTAATGATAATGGAATATGATAATATGTTGATGATAATGAAATATGATAATATGTTGATGATACACGACTGTTCACGAATCTGATTGGTTGCTACAGTCGTGACAGTCACTGTCATTTGGACGTATTAAACTAGGAAAGGTGCAGGTGATCATGATTTATAAACAATGTTTTAAATGGCAGGCTTGAGCTTGCAGCGTGACCCCAGCATGCAGAGCTGGGGGTTGGCGTGCAGGAAAAAAAAGGTTTATTGACAAGAAAGTCAGGACGCACCACCTTGGACGCAGCAGTGAAAAAAAGGTCAATCTAAAAGTAGACTATCAAAAATCTAACAGGATTCAAAACAGGTAACGTTGGCTGAAGAACCTTCTTGATTGGCAATCAGAGATAGGTGACTTTGTAGGTTGACAATAATGAACAAGTGAGCTTACTGATTGCCAATCAGAGCCAGGTGAGCCTACTAATTGGCAATCAGAGCCAAGTGAGCCTCCTGATTGGCCGCCAGAGCCAGGTGATTCTCCTGATTGGCAATCAGAGCCAAGTGAGCCTCCTGATTGGCCGTCAGAACCAGGTGAGCCTTCTGATTGCCAGTCCTGAACAGGCGAGCCTACTGAACGGCAATCAGGAACATCTGAGGAAGCAGCGCTCAGAGCAGAGGTAAAGTTACTTGTCACATGACAAAACAGGAAGTGGAAAGGAAACAATGAACTAATAAATACCAAAACAAGTCAAACTAAATTCCACTATGAGTTATACTTGAATAAATGATGAGTATTTGTTAGATATTACTCAACAATGTGTATTTCAATGATTAAAAAATAAAAGGGGATTTGCACTAATTTAATAATTTTTGATTTATTGAATAAAAAATATACAATTTCCATGTAGTTTTGAAAGAAGTCGTTAAACTAATGAAGACTTTTCATGACTGTAATGAAGCAATAGTATGTGCAATATACACTTATTGTGTATATTGTGTAATATCAACTAATATCTTGAATTTCCAATCATTTCTACAACTCTTATTTGTTTGTGATAGAGTGATTGGAGCACATACTTGTTGGTCACAAAAAAACATTCATGAAGTTTGGTTCTTTTATGAATTTATTATGGGTCTACTGAAAATGTGAGCAAATCTGCTGGGTCAAAAGTATACATACAGCAATGTTAATATTTGCTTACATGTCCCTTGGCAAGTTTCACTGCAATAAGGCGCTTTTGGTAGCCATCCACAAGCTTTTGGCAAGCTTCTGGTTGAGTTTTTGACCACTCCGCCTGACAAAATTGGTGCAGTTCAGCTAAAATTGCTGGTTTTCTGACATGGACTTGTTTCTTCAGCATTGTCCACACGTTTAAGTCAGGACTTTGGGAAGGCCATTCTAAAACCTTAAATTCTAGCCTGATTTAGCCATTCCTTTACCACTTTTGACGTGTGTTTGGGGTCATTGTCCTGTTGGAACACCCAACTGCGCCCAAGACCCAACCTCCGGGCTGATGAGTTTAGGTTGTCCTGAAGAATTGTCCCATTTACTCTCTGTAAAGCCCCAGTTCCATTGGCAGGAAAACAGGCCCAGAGCATAATACTACCACCACCATGCTTGACGGTAGGCATGGTGTTCCTGGGATTAAAGGCCACACCTTTTCTCCTCCAAACATATTGCTGGGTATAGTGGCCAAACAGCTACATTTTTGTTTCATCTAACATCACATGGACAAAGATAAAACCTTCTGGAGGAAAGTTCTGTGGTCAGATGAAACAAAAATTGAGCTGTTTTGCCACAATACCCATTGTATATATATATGTATATAAAAAAATGCACGGGGAAGACCCAGGACACGTTGGGAAGACTATGTCTCCCGGCTGGCCTGGGAACGCCTCGGGATCCCCCGGGAAGGGCTGGACGAAGTGGCTGGGGAGAGGAAAGTCTGGGCTTCTCTGCTTAGGCTGCTGCCCCCGCGACCCGACCTCGGATAAGCGGAAGAAGATGGATGGATGGATTATCTTTGTGAAAATATTGGACACAGTGTGTTGTCAAGCTTGTGAGATGTGATACAAGTGTAAGCCACTGTGACACTATTGTTCTTTTTATTTTTTATAAATGTCTAATGATAATGTCAATGAGGGATTTTTAATCACTGCTATGTTGAAATTGTAACTAACATTGATACTGTTGTTGATAATATTCATTTTTGTTTCACTACTTTTGGTTTGTTCTGTGTCGTGTTTGTGTCTCCTCTCAATTGCTCTGTTTATTGCAATTCTGAGTGTTGCTGGGTCGGGTTTGGTTTTGGAATTGGATTGCATTGTTATGGTATTGCTGTGTATTGTTTTGTTGGATTGATTAATTAAAAAAAAAAAAAGTAAATAAATAAATACATTTAAAAAAAAAAATCGATTTAAAAAAAAAATTAGAATCGATTCTGAATCGCACAACGTGAAAATCGCAATTCGAATTCGAATCTATTTTTTCCCACACCACTAATATATATATATATATATATATATATATATATATATATATATATATATATATATATATATATATATATATATATACACTACCGTCCAAAAGTTTGGGGTCACCCAAACAATTTTGTGGAATAGCCTTCATTTCTAAGAACAAGAATAGACTGTCGAGTTTCAGATGAAAGTTCTCTTTTTCTGGCCATTTTGAGTGTTAAATGACCCCACAAATGTGATGCTCCAGAAACTCAATCTGCTCAAAGGAAGGTCGGTTTTGTAGCTTCTGTAACGAGCTAAACTGTTTTCAGATGTGTGAACATGATTGCACAAGGGTTTTCTAATCATCAATTAGCCTTCTGAGCCAATGAGCAAACACATTGTACCATTAGAACACTGGAGTGATAGTTGCTGGAAATGGGCCTCTATACACCTATGTAGGTATTGCACCAAAAACCAGACATTTGCAGCCAGAATAGTCATTTACCACATTAGCAATGTATAGAGTGTATTTCTTTAAAGTTAAGACTAGTTTAAAGTTATCTTCATTGAAAAGTACAGTGCTTTTCCTTCAAAAATAAGGACATTTCAATGTGACACCAAACTTTTGAACGGTAGTGTATATATATATATATATATATATATATATATATATATATATATATATATATATTTCATGTTTTTAAACCTGTGCAAACATTTCAAATAGCAAAGCCATCATAAGATGAACTCAATTATAGTCACCATGACAACCGTCAACTTTGTCACCGCCCCTTTTTTTAAAGAGGAATCACGAGTTAACTCGACTTGGTCACTTTAATGATCCGCAGAATAATATTTGTACGTGTTGGACTCACAGTGTAAGTCCACATGTGACCACCAGTGGGAGATCCACAGATCGTGTTGCATAGATGAGACTGTCTCTTTAAGGGGAAAAGTGAGGAGAAAAGTGAGATAGCGTGTGAGGAATTTGCCCGAGAGGAGAAAGCAAAAAGAATGTGAGTTGTCACTTTGATAGCTCAGCCTATCATGTGATCACATCTCAGCAGCTATTGCAACATATTCCTGGTCGTGCGCATAAATCACAGCGGAGGTCCCGGAGAATCGTTGAAAAATGACAACTTGTGACCTGCAAGAAGGCGAAGGAGATCCTGGTCCAGAGTTTTCCTCCTGAGGGCAGACGGGGAAGAAAGGGAGGCTCGCTGACCTGCAGGGAAGTTCCTCCTGGAGGAAGATTTACTGCCGTTGGAATAGCAGCTCCACACCTTGGCAGTAGTTCCGCCCACCCATGGAAGATCCAGCGTCGCTCGTTAACTTCCACTTTCATGTCACGCGTCCTCACCAGAAGACACTTAAAACCTGTTCTTCAAAAACTTTGCACTGGGGACAAGTGGTGCAGTACACCTCTACATCCAGAAGATGGCACTACTCTGAAGAACGCCTCCAGTGATACCACTTTGAAAGTTTCACCTTGACTCCCGGGTATTTTCAGAGGCTAGCTGTCCCCCGCACATTCAACGGTGCGTTCCATTTGTACTAGAAAGTCGGAATTCTCGCGCTCCTAGTCGAAAGTTTCAACAGGAACGCCCCCCAACTCGGACGGTTGGAACGTTCCCGCCACACCTGAGTTGGCTTCAAAGATGGCTGATTGGCAATCAGAGCCAGGTGAGCCTTCTGATTGCCAGTCCTGAACAGGTGGGCCTACTGATTGGCAATCAGAGCCAGGCAGGTGAACCTCCCGATTGCCAGTCAGAGGCAAGTGAGCCGCCTGATTGGCATTCAAAGTCAGGTGAGCCTTCTGATTGTTAGTCCTGAACACGTGGGCCTGTTGATTGGCAATCAGAGCCAGGTGACCCTGCTGATTGCCAGTAATGAACAGGTGTGCCTACTGATTGGCAATCAGAGCCAGGTGACCCTTCTGATTGCCAGTCCTGAACTGGTGTGCCTAATGATTGGCAATCAGAGACAAGGCAGGTGAGCCTCCTGATTGCCATTCTGAGCCAAGTGAGCCACCTGTTTGGCATTCAAAGTCAGGTGAGCCTTCTGATTGTTAGTCCTGAATAGGTGGGTCTGATGATTGGCAATCAGAGCCAGGTGACCCTTCTGATTGCCAGTAATGAACAGGTGGGCCTACTGATTGGCAATCAGAGCCAGGTGAGCCTTCTGATTGCCAGTCCTGAACAGGTGGGCCTACTGAATGGCAATCAGAGCCATTCAGGTGAGCCTCCTGATTGCCAATCAGAGCCAAGTGAGCCACCTGATTGGCATTCAGAGACAGGTGAGCCTTCTGATTGCCAGTCCTGAACAAGTGGGCCTACTGATTGGCAATCAGAGCCAGGTGACCCTTCTGATTGCCAGTCCTGAACTGGTGTGCCTACTGACTGGCAATCAGAGCCAGGCAGGTGAGCCTCCTGATTGCCAGTCAGAGCCAAGTGCGCCACCTGATTGGCATTCAGAGACAGGTGAGCCTTCTGATTGCCAGTCCTGAACAGGTGGGCCTACTGATTGGCAATCAGAGCCAGGCGACCCTTCTGATTGCCAGTCCTGACGTGGTGTGCCTACTGATTGGCAATCAGAGACAGGCAGGCGAGCATCCTGATTGCCATTCTGAGCCAAGTGAGCCGCCTGCTTGGCATTCAAAGTCAGATGAGCCTTCTGATTGTTAGTCCTGAACAGGTGGGCCTGTTGATTGGCAATCAGAGTCAGGTAAACCTTCTGATTGCCAGTAATGAACAGGTGGGCCTACTGATTGGCAATCAGAGCCAGGTGACCCTTCTGATTGCCAGTAATGAACAGGTGGGCCTACTGATTGGAAATCAGAGCTCAGGCAGGTGAGCCAAGTGAGCCGCATGATTGACATTCAGAGACAGTTGAGCCTTCTGATTGTTAGTCCTGAGCAGGTGGGCCTGTTGATTGGCAATCAGAGCCAGGTGACCCTTCTGATTGCCAGTAATGAACAGGTGGGCCTACTGATTGGCAATCAGAGCCAGGTGACCCTTCTGATTGCCAGTCCTGAACAGGTGGGCCTACTGATTGGCAATCAGAGGCAGGCAGATGAGCCAAGTGAGCCGCATGATTGACATTCAGAGACAGTTGAGCCTTCTGATTGTTAGTCCTGAGCAGGTGGGGTTGCTGATTGGCAATCAGAGCCAGGTAAATCTTCTGATTGCCAGTCTTGAACAGGCTATCCTGCTGACTGGCAATCACAGTCAGGTGCGCCTTCTGATTTCCAGTCCTGAACAGGTGAGCCTTCTGATTGTTAGTCCTGAACAGGTGGGCCTGCTGATTGGCTATTAGAGCCAGGTGAGCCTTCTGATTGCCAGTCCTGAACAGTTGGGCCTGCTGATTGGCAATCAGAGCCTGGTGAGTCTTCTAAAACATAGAATTTGTCCTTTTGACACAATTGCTACAGTCTTGTGGAACCTGGACTTCCCAGGTAAATGGAAGTTGCAGGCATAAATGTTAGCGTCCATGCAGCTTGTCGTCAGAATGAACCCTGGAAGTTCCGCCCCCACAACATCCGTCACACCCACCTGCAACATCCCCCAGTTAGAGCTCTAACTTGAACCCTAACCCATTAAAAACCTCAGCGACCGTGTAGCCGTAGAATTATGAATATTAAGCGCAGCACCGTCAGTCTAAATCACACCGAGTAGGAGCCATTTAAACAGCGGACATTTATCAATGAAAATATGGAGAAGCTGCCTATGGTTTATTGGATGTGTTCTGACTCAAGATGGAGGACAGGACATAACATTTTTACAGCATATTTAAAAGAGATGCCATCTAAAAAATGACTTTTGATTCTAGGTATATTTTATTGATCAACTAATTCAGACTTGGATGTTTATTTTGAAGGCTCAAGTGCAGATCCTCTGAAATAGTTTTGATTGAAGGTACATGTGATTATTGGCTGACAGAACTTTTTTTATATATATATATATATATATATATATATATATATATATATATATATATATATATATATATATATATATATATATATATATATATATATATATATATATATATACTATATTTATTTATTAGAAATGAAAAAATAGAACATATGCAAATTAAAATAAATCTTCATCACTTTAGTCATCATTTTTGCGCTTAAGAAACTTCTCCATCCATGACTTTAGTTCCAGACTTCTTCTGCTTGTTTGATATTGTCATTACTGCCACAAATGGTGGAAGAGTGTATTACAACTAAGTACTGCTGAGAAACACTTATTTGTTAGTGGCCCTCCAGGGGGCGCTTGTACAATTAAGAACCACTGAATTATGGTTTATGGACTATGGATTATGTATTATATACACTACTACTAACTAATATTACTACTACTACTATGACTAACTAACTAATATTACTAACATCACCACTACTACTAATTACTACTACTAACTACGACTATAAACTACTATTGCTACTAACTACTACTTCTACTATCATTACTAATATTACTTCTAACAACTAATATTACTAGTACTACTGCAACTTCAACAACTAACTAATGCTAACTACCACTAACTAACTCATAATATTACTAATATTACTGATTAGCATGTCAAACTAATAATGTCTACCAAATAACTTACTAACTAACTAACTAACTAACTAACTAACTAACTAACTAACTAACTAACTAACTAACTAACTAACTAACTAACTAACTTAGTGATATTACTACTACAATTTGTACTACTACTACCACTACCACCACTACTACTCTTACTTCTACTACTACCACCACTACTACTCTTACTTCTACTACAACAACTATTACTACTAATTACTACTACTACTACTACCACTACTAACTACTACTACTAACTACTACTACTACTACCAACTACTATTACTACTACTAATTACAACTACAACTACTACCACTACTACTAGCACTATTACTAACTACTTACAACTACTACTACTAACTATAATGGCTACTAACTACTACTACTATTAACTACAAACTACTACTACTAATACAACAACAACTACTACTACTATTAATTACTACAACTACTACTACTAACTACTTCTAAAACATCAACTGCTACTAATTACTACTACTACTACAACTAACTACTAACTACTACTATAAACTACTATTACTAACTACTACTACAACAACAACACCTACTATTAATTACTACTACTACTACTTATTTTACTACCACTACTACTACCACAACAACAACTACTATTAATGACTACTACTACTACTACTACTAGCTACTTCTACAACATCAACTACTACTAATTACTACTAGTACTACTAACTACTACTATAAACTACTACTACTAACTACTACAACAACAACAACAACACCTACTATTAATTACTACTACTACTACTACTAACTACTTTAACTACTACTACTTCTACTACTACTACTACATCAACTACTACTAATTACTACTACTAATACTACTACTATTACTACTGTTACAGCTTCACAGAAGTTGTGTTTTTATTCCTCTCTTTAAAGCGCTCATATAGGTAAAATACTTAGTTTGTACCTGTTGCCACATGTTTCGCTGTATTTCCACATTCCTCCTGAGAATGTGTGTACTTAATGATTTGACCCAACAATCTCTACAATAAAGTCCATGAAGTTTATTTTTGATCCAATCTTCCAGACATATATTTGTCAGTAGACTGTTTCAAAATATAAATTGTGATACTTTTGGGGAGGGTGGGGGCAGGGTTTCATTTGCAATCTAAAGGGAACGCTGTGTGGACATACTCAGAAAATTGACACCGAGGCTGGCTTGTAAAGCCCTGTGATTAGTGATCAGAAGCAGGTGAGTCTACTGATCATTAAACAGCGACAGGTGAGGAGAACGACGCTCTGGAGCAGTGATAAAGTCACTGGAAGGTGACACACACACAGCATAAAACAGGGAATAAACAGAAAATATATAAAAAAAACATATATAAATATATAAAATAATTATAATAATAAAACATATATACATGTATAATATAATAAAACATGTATACATGTTTGATATAATAAATATAACAAAACATATATAAACATAATATAATACATTAAATAAAACATATGTAAAAATATAATATAAAACATTTATACATATATAATATAAAAAATATAATAAAACATATATAAATATACACAATAATATAATAAAACATATATAATATGATAAATATAACATATATACATATATAATATAATCAATTAATAGAGTCAACAATCTACGTGTCCAGCGTTATTCTCCAGAATGGCAAAACCAAGGGCTGGTGGTGCAATGGATAACGCCTCTGACTACGGATCAGAAGATTCTAGGTTCGACTCCTGGCTATCTCGGCAAACTTTTGTACTCTACCCCAAAGTCAAAGTTACATAGTTTAATTTGCTGTAGCAAGAATGGTTAATGGCTGTGATAGTTTAGTGGTTAGTACTCTGCGTTGTGGCCGCAGGAACCTTGGTTCGACTCCGGGTCACGGCAACCGATTGTCTTGCAATGGGTCTTTTTGTGTGTTATCTAAAAATATTTTCTTTTTGACATCATGTTGTTAAGTGGAATATCAAAGAAAAAAGCTACAGTACAGCCTCGTGCTCCCGATTTGTTGTTCAAATTGCAAGTGGCACATGGGACAAAGTATCTGACTATGGATCAGAAATTTCTAGCCTCTACTCCTGGCAAGCCCGGGAGGCTTTGGCAATCTAACCTGAAACCAGAGGTGTTGGAGGTAAACTTGCTGTAGAAAAAATTGTTGACGCCTGTGATCGTATAGGTGTTGATACTAAGTTGTTAGTACTAAGATGAAAGTTGTTAGCGTAGTAGGTAGCGCGTCAGTGTCTTAATCTGACGGTCATGAGTTCAATCCTCACACGAGGCATATGTTATATATTTTAGCGGGTTGGAATCCCTTCATTGTCACTGTTCAAAGAGGATTTGTCATTTTTGACGGGAATTTTGCCTACTATTCAAAATCCCTAGTGCCATTAGCTCGATGCTCACATGGGGCAGTCATGTTTCTTTTCAGTGAGTTTGAGTTCCTTCATGGTCACTGCATTGTGGTCACTGCATTGTCATTGTTCAACCCCTTTTGCCAGAGTCAACAATCTACGTGTCCAGCGTTATTCTCCAGGATGGCACAAGCAAGGGCTGGTGGCGCAATGGATAACGCGTCTGACTACGGATCAGAAGATTCTAGGTTCGACTCCTGGCTAGCTCGGCAAACTTTTGTACTCTAACCCGAAGTCAAAGTTCTGTAGGTTAATTTGCTGTAGCAAAAACGATCAACAGCTGTGATCGTATAGTGGTTAGTACTCTGCGTTGTGGCCGCAGGAACCCCGGTTGGAATCCGGGTCACAGCAACCAAGTTTCTTGCAGTGGGTCTTTTTGTGTGTTATCTAAAAATATTTCCTTTTTGACATCATGTTGTTAAGTGGAATAACAAAGAAGAGCTACAGTACAGCCTCGTGCTCCCGATTTGTTGTTCAAACTGCAAGTGGCGCATGGGACTAAGTATCTGACTATGGATCAGAAAATTCTAGCCTCTACTCCTGGAAAGCCCGGGAGGCTTTGGCAATTTAACCTGAAACCAGAGGTGTTGGAGGTAAACTTGCTGTAGAAAAAATTGTTGACGCCTGTGATTGTATAGGTGTTGGTACTAAGTTGCTAGCACTAAAGCTAAAGTCATTGCCTCGTTAGCGCAGTAGGTAGCGCGTCAGTCTCATAATCTGAAGGTCGTGAGTTCAATCCTCACACGAGGCATTTGTTATTTGTTTTAGTGGGTTGGAATCCCTTCATTGTCACTGTTCAAAGAGGATTTGTCATTTTTGGGGAGAATTTTGCCTACTATTCAAAATCCCTAGTGCCATTAGCTAGATCCTCACACGGGGCAGTCATGTTTCTTTTCAGTGAGTTTGAGTTCCTTCATGGTCACTGCATTGTCAGTGTTTAACCTCTCCAAACATCTCAGAACAAGCTAGTCAGGTTACTGCTAGACCTCCACCCCAGATCCCACCTCACTCCTACCCACTTCTCTAAAGTGGGCTGGCTCAAGGTGGAGGACAGAGTTAAACAACTAGCACTGAGCCTAGTCTATAAAATCCGCTACACCTCCCTGATACCGCAGTACATGTCAAACTACTTCCTTAACGTAAATGACCGCCATAACCACAACACCAGGGGGAGCTCCACTAACCATGTTAAACCCAGATTCCGAACTAACAAAGGTCTTAACTCATTCTCTTTCTATGCCACATCAAAGTGGAATGCGCTCCCAACAGGTATAAAAGAAAGGGCATCTCTATCCTCCTTCAAAACCGCAATAAAAGTTCACCTCCAGGCAGCTACAACCCTAAACTAACACCCTCCCCGGATTGCTAACAATCAAATGTAAACAATCAAATGCAGATACTTTTTCTTATGCCTTCTGATCTCTCTCTCTCTCCCCCCCTCTCTCTCTCTCTCTCTCTGTCTCTCTATGTCCACTACTTGATGTCCATATCCTACCCCCCCCCGCCCCCTCCACACCCCTGATTGTAAATAATGTAAATAATTCATTGTGATTATCTTGTGTGATGACTGTATTATGATGATAGTATATATGATAGTATATATCTGTATCATGAATCAATTTAAGTGGACCCCGACTTAAACAAGTTGAAAAACTTATTCGGGTGTTACCATTTAGTGGTCAATTGTACGGAATATGTAATTCACTGTGCAACCTACTAATAAAAGTCTCAATCAATCAATCAATCAACCCCTTTTGCCAGAGTCAACAATCTACGTGTCCAGCGGTATTCTCCGGATTGGCACAAACAAGGGTTAGTGGTGCAATGGATAACGCGTCTGACTACGGATCAGAAGATTCTAGGTTCGACTCCTGGCTAGCTCGGCAAACTTTTGTACTCTAACCCGAAGTCAAAGTTCTGTAGGTTAATTTGCTGTAGCAAAAACGATCAACAGCTGTGACCGTATAGTGGTTAGTACTCTGCGTTGTGGCCGCAGGAACCCCGGTTGGAATCCGGGTCACAGCAACCAAGTTTCTTGCAGTGGGTCTTTTTGTGTGTTATCTAAAAATGTTTCCTTTTTGACATCATGTTGTTAAGTGGAATAACAAAGAAGAGCTACAGTACAGCCTCGTACTCCCGATTTGTTGTTCAAACTGCAAGTGGCGCATGGGACAAAGTATCTGACTATGGATCAGAAAATTCTAGCCTCTACTCCTGGCAAGCCCGGGTGGCTTTGGCAATTTAACCTGAAACCAGAGGTGTTGGAGGTAAACTTGCTGTAGAAAAATTTGTTGACACCTGTGATCATATAGGTGTTGGTACTAAGTTGCTAGCACTAAAGCTATAGTCGTTCCCTCGTTAGCGCAGTAGTCAGTCAGTAGTAGTTAGTCAGTCTCATAATCTGAAGGTCATGTGTTTAATCCTCACACGAGGCATATGTTATTTGTTTTAGTGGGTTGGAATCCCTTCATTGTCACTGTTCAAAGAGGATTTGTCATTTTTGGGGGGAATTTTGCCTGCTATTCAAAATCCCTAGTGCCATTAGCTCGATCCTCACACGGGGCAGTCATGTTTCTTTTCAGTGAGTTTGAGTTCCTTCATGGTCACTGCATTGTCAGTGTTTAACCCCTTTTGCCAGAGTCAACTCTTGTCCAGTGTTATTCTCCAGAATGCCACAAGCAAGGGCTAGTGGCGCAATGGATTACGCGTCTGACTACGGATCAGAATATTCTAGGTTAGACTCCTGGCTGTGTCGGCAAACTTTTGTACTCTACCCCGAAGTCAAAGTTACATAGTTTAATTTGCTGTAGCAAGAACAGTCAATGGCTGTGATAGTATAGTGGTTAGTACTCTGCGTTGTGGCCGCAGGAACCCCGGTTAGACTCCGGGTCAGAGCAATCGAGTGTCTCGCAGTGGGTCTTTTTGTGTTATCTAAAAATATTTCCTTTTTGACATCATGTTGTTAAGTGGAATAACAAAGAAAAAAGCTGCAGTACAGCCTCGTGCTCCCGATTTGTTGTTCAAATTGCAAGTGGCGCATGGGACAAAGTATCTGACCATGGATCAGAAAATTCTAGCCTCTACTCCTGGCAAGCCCGGGGGGCTTTGGCAATTTAACCTGAAACCAGAGGTGTTGGAGGTAAACTTGCTGTAGAAAAAATGGTTGACACCTGTGATCGTATAGGTGTTGGTACTAAGTTCTTAGCACTAAAGCTATAGTCATTGCTTCGTTAGCGCAGTAGGTAGCGCGTCAGTCTCATAATCTGAAGGTCGTGAGTTCAATCCTCACACGAGGCATATGTTATTTGTTTTTGTGGGTTGGAATCCCTTCATTGTCACTGTTCAAAGAGGATTTGTCATTTTTGGGGGGAATTTTGCCTACTATTCAAAATCCCTAGTGCCATTAGCTCAATGCTCACACGGGGCAGTCATGTTTCTTTTCAGTGAGTTTGAGTTCCTACATGGTCACTGCATTGTCAGTGTTTAACCCCTTTTGCCAGAGTCAACTCGTGTCCAGTGTTATTCTCCAGAATGGCATAAACAAGGGCTAGTGGCGCAATGGATAACGAGTCTGACTACGGATCAGAAGATTCTAGGTTCGACTCCTGGCTGACTCTGTTAACTTTTGTACTCTAACCCGAAGTCAAAGTTCTGTAGGTTAACTTGCTGTAGCAAGAATGGTCAACAGCTGTGATCGCATAGTGGTTAGTACTCTGCGTTGTGGCCGCAGGAACCCTGGTTCGAATCCGGGTCACAGCAACCAAGATTCTTGCAGTGGGTCTTTTTGTGTGTTATCTAAAAGTATTTTCTTTTTGACATCATGTTCTTTAGTGGAATAACAAAGAAAAGCTACAGTATAGCCTCGTAATCCCGATTTGTTGTTCAAATTGCAAGTGGCGTATGGGACAAAGTATCTGACTATGGATCAGAAATTTCTAGCCTCTACTCCTGGCAAGCCCGGGAGGCTTTGGCAATTTAACATGAGACCAGAGGTGTTGGAGGTAAACTTGCTGTAGAAAAAAAGGTTGACACCTGTGATCGTATAGGTGTTGGTACTAAGTTGTTAGCACTAAAGGTGTAGTCCTTGCCTCGTTTGCGCAGTAGGTAGCGCGTCAGTCTCATAATCTGAAGGTCGTGAGTTTAATCCTCACACGAGGCATGTGTTATTTGTTTTAGCGGGTTGGAATTCCTTCATGGTCAATGTTCAAATAGGATTTGTCATTTTTGGGGGGAATTTTGCCTACTATTCAAAATCCCTAGTGCCATTAGCTCGATGCTCACATGGGGCAGTCATGTTTCTTTTCAGTGAGTTTGAGTTCCTTCATGGTCACTGCATTGTCATTGTTTAACCCCTTTTTCCAGAGTCAACAATCTACGTGTCCAGCGTTATTCTCCAAAACGGCACAAGCAAGGGCTAGTGGCGCAATGGATAACGCGTCTGACTACGGATCAGAAGATTCTAGGTTCGACTCCTGGCTAGCTCGACAAACTTTTGTACTCTAACCCGAAGTCAAAGTTCTGTAGGTTAATTTGCTGTAGCAAAAACAATCAACAGCTGTGATCGTATAGTGGTTAGTACTCTGCGTTGTGGCCGCGAACCCTGGTTGGAATCCGGGTCACAGCAATCAAGTTTTTTGCAGTGGGTCTTTTTGTGTGTTATCTAAAAATATTTCCTTTTTGACATCATGTTGTTAAGTGGAATAACAAAGAAGAGCTACAGTACAGCATACTTGCCAACCCTCCCGTTTTTAGCGGGAGAATCCCGATATTCAGCGCCTCTCCCGACAACCTCCCGACAGAGATTTTCTCCCGACAAACTCCCGGTATTCAGCCGGAGCTGGAGGCCACGCCCCCCCCAAAAAAAGGCTGCCGCAGCTGCGATTGGACCTGACCAGCCTCCGGGTACAAGTACTGGAGTATCAATTGCTTGCCAGGGAAGATCTTCCCCAGGAAGCAAGGATTGACCGGTTTTGGGCCATGCTAGGGAGAGATGGAAGATTCCACACTCTTGTGCATTTGATGAAAGCACTTTTGTGCGTGCCACACAGCAATGCATCATCAGAGAGGGTGTTCAGCATGGTTAGAAAAATAGTGACAGAGAATAGAAAGAGGATGGACAATTCAACCCTTAACAAAGCATTGTACTTTCAAGTACAACAATGAGTAGATGAGTGTTGTGTGTGTGTGTGTGTGTGTGTATATGTGTAAATAAATGAACACTAAAATTCAAGTATTTCTTTTATTTATATATACAATAAAATAAGTATATATATATATATATATATCTATATATAGATATATATATATATATATATAGATATCTATATATAGATATATATATATATATATCTATATATAGATATATATATATATGTATGTGTGGGAAAAAATCACAAGACTATTTCATCTCTACAGGCCTGTTTCATGAGGGGTTTCCTCAATCCTCAGGAGAAAAACGTAGCAAAAACGATGAAAAGCCTTGATCGTATAGTGGTGTGTACTCTGCGTTGTGGCCGCAGGAACCCCGGTTGGAATCCGGCTCACAGCAACCAAGTTTCTTGCAGTGGGTCTTTTTGTGTGTTATCTAAAAATATTTCCTTTTTGACATCATGTTGTTAAGTGGAATAACAAAGAAAAGCTACAGTACAGCCTTGGCTCCCGATTTGTTGTTCAAACTGCAAGTGGCACATGGGACGAAGTATCTGACTATGGATCAGAAATTTCTAGCCTCTACTCCTGGCAAGCCCGGGAGGCTTTGGCAATTTAACCTGAAACCAGAGGTGTTGGAGGTAAACTTGCTGTAGAAAAAATTGTTGACACCTGTGATTGTATAGGTGTTGGTACTAAATTGCTTGCACTAAAGCAAGAGTCATTGCCTCGTTAGCGCAGTAGGTAGCGCGTCAGTCTCATAATCTGAAGGTCGTGAGTTCAATCCTCACACGAGGCATATGTTATTTGTTTTAGTGGGTTGGAATCCCTTCTTTGTCACTGTTCAAAGAGGATTTGTCATTTTTGGGGGGAATTTTGCCTACTATTCAAAATCCCTAGTGCCATTAGCTCGATGCTCACACGGGGCAGTCATGTTTCTTTTCAGTGAGTTTGAGTTCCTTCATGGTCACTGCATTGTCATTGTGAACCCCTTTTGCCGGAGTCAACAATCTACGTGTCCAGTGTTATTCTCCAAAACAGCACAAGCAAGGACTGGTGGCGCAATGGATAACGCGTGTGACTACGGATCAGAATATTCTAGGTTCGACTCCTGGCCAGCTCGGCAAACTTTTGTACTCAAATCCGAAGTCAAAGTTACGCATGTTAATTTTCTGTAGCAAGAAGAGTCAACAGCTGTGATCGTATAGTGGTTAGTACTCTGCGTTGTGGCCGCAGGAACCCCGGTTCGGATCCGGGTCACAGCAACCAAGTTTTTTGCAGTGGGTCTTTTTGTGTGTTATCTAAAAATGTTTCCTTTTTGACATCATGTTGTTAAGTGGAATAACAAAGAAAAGCTACAGTACAGCCTCGTGCTCCCGATTTGTTGTTGAAATTGCAAGTGGCGCTTGGGACAAAGTATCTGACTATGGATCAGAAAATTCTAGCCTCTACTCCTGGCAAGCCCGGGAGTCTTTGGCAATTTAACCTGAAACCAGAAGTGTTGGAGGTAAACTTGATGTAGAAAAAATGGTTGACGCCTGTGATCATATAGGTGTTGGTACTAAGTTGTTAGTACTAAGATGCTAGCTGTTGCCTCGTTAGCGCAGTAGGTAGCGCGTCAGTCTCATAATCTGAAGGTCGTGAGTTCCATCCTCACACGAGGCATATGTTATTTGTTTTAGTGGGTTGGAATCCCTTCATTGTCACTGTTCAAAGAGGATTTCTCATTTTTGGGGGGAATTTAGCCTACTATTCAAAATCCCTAGTGCCATTAGCTAGATCCTCACATGGGGCAGTCATGTTTCTTTTCAGTGAGTTTGAGTTCCTTCATGGTCACTGCATTGTCATTGTTTAACCCCTTTTGCCAGAGTCAACTCGTGTCCAGCGTTATTCTCCAGAAAGGCACGAACAAGGGCTAGTGGTGCAACGGATAATGCGTCTGACTACAGATCAGAAGATTCTAGGTTCGACTCCTGGCTAACTCGGTAAACTTTTGTACTCTACCCCAAAGTCAAAGTTCCATAGTTTAATTTACTGTAGCAAGAGTTATCCATGTCTGTGATAGTATAGTGGTTAGTACTCTGCGTTGTGGCCTCAAGAACTCAGGTTCGAATCCGAATCACAGCAGTCAAGTTTTTTGTAGTGGGTCTTTTTGTGTGTTGTCTAAAAATGTTTCCTTTTTGACATCATGTTGTTAAGTGGAATAACAAAGAAGAGCTACAGTACAGCCTCGTGTTCCCGATTTGTTGTTCAAATTGCAAGTGGCTCTTGGGACAAAGTATCTGACTATGGATCAGAAAATTCTAGCCTCTACTCCTGGCAAGCTCGGGAGGCTTTGGCAATTTAACCTGAAACCAGAGGTGTTGGAGGTAAACTTGCTGTAGAAAAAATTGTTGACACCTGTGATTGTATAGGTATTGGTACTAAGTTGCTAGCACTAAAGCAATAGTCATTGCCTCGTTAGCGCAGTAGGTAGCGCGTCAGTCTCATAATCTGAAGGTCGTGAGTTCAATCCTCACACGAGGCATATGTTATTTGTTTTAGTGGGTTGGAATCCCTTCATTGTCACTGTTCAAAGAGGATTTGTCATTTTTGGGGGGAATTTTGCCTACTATTCAAAATCCCTAGTGCCATTAGCTCGATGCTCACACGGGGCTGCCATGTTTTTTTCAGTGAGTTTGAGTTCCTTCATGGTCACTGCATTGTCAGTGTTTCACCCCTTTTGCCAGAGTCAACTTGTGTCCAGTGTTATTCTCCAAAATGTCACAAATGAGGGCTAGTGGTGCAATGGATAAAGCGTCTGACTACGGATCAGAAGATTCTAGGTTGGACTCCTGGTTAGCTCGGCAAACTTTTGTACTCTAACCCGAAGTCAAAGTTCTGTAGGTTAATTTGCTGTATCAAAAACGATCAACAGCCGTGATTGTATAGTGGTTAATACTCTGCGTTGTGGCCGCAGGAACCCCGGTTGGAATCCGGGTCACAGCAACCAAGTTTCTTGCAGTAGGTCTTTTTGTGTGTTATCTAAAAATATTTCCTTTTTGACATCATGTTGTTAAGTGGAATAACAAAGAAAAGCTACAGTACAGCCTTGGCTCCCGATTTGTTGTTCAAACTGCAAGTGGCGCATGGGACAAAGTATCTGACTATGGATCAAAAAATTCTAGCCTCTACTCCTGGCAAGCTCGGGAGGCTTTGGCAATTTAACATGAAACCAGAGGTGTTGGAGGTAAACTTGCTGTAGAAAAAATTGTTGACACCTGTGATTGTATAGGTATTGGTACTAAGTTGCTAGCACTAAAGCAATAGTCGTTGCCTCGTTAGCGCAGTAGGTAGCGCGTCAGTCTCATAATCTGAAGGTCGTGAGTTCAATCCTCACACGAGGCATATGTTATTTGTTTTAGTGGGTTGGAATCCCTTCATTGTCACTGTTCAAAGAGGATTTGTCATTTTTGGGGGGAATTTTGCCTTCTATTCAAAATCCCTAGTGCCATTAGCTCGATGCTCACACGGGGCAATCATTTTTCTTTTCAGTGAGTTAGAGTTCCTTCATGGTCACTGCATTGTCAGTGTTTAACCCCTTTTGCCAGAGTCAACTCGTGTCCAGTGTTATTCTCCAGAATGGCACAAACAAGGGCTAGTGGTGCAATGGATAATGCGTCTGACTACGGATCAGAAGATTCTAGGTCCGACTCCTGGCTAGCTCGGTAAACTTTTGTACTCTAACCCGAAGTCAAAGTTCTGTAGGTTAATTTGCTGTAGCAACAATGGCCAACAGCTGTGATCGTATAGTGGTTAGTACTCTGCGTTGTGGCCGCAGGAACCCCGGTTCGAATCCGGGTCACAGCAACCAAGTTTCTTGCAGTGGGTCTTTTTGTGTGTTATCTAAAAATATTTCCTTTTTGACATCATGTTGTTAAGTGGAATAAGAAAGAAAAGCTACATTACAGCCTCGTGCTCCCGATTTGTTGTTCAAATTGCAAGTGGCGTATGGGACAAAGTATCTGACTATGGATCAGAAATTTCTAGCCTCTACTCCTGGCAAGCCCGGGAGGCTTTGGCAATTTAACCTGAAACCAGAGGTGTTGAAGGTAAACTTGCTGTAGAAAAAATTGTTGACACCTGTGATTGTATAGGTGTTGGTACTAAATTGCTTGCACTAAAGCAACAGTCATTGCCTTGTTAGCGCAGTAGGTAGCGCGTCAGTCTCATAATCTGAAGGTCGTGAGTTCAATCCTCACACGAGGCATATGTTATTTGTTTTAGTGGGTTGGAATCCCTTCATTGTCACTGTTCAAAGAGGATTTGTCATTTTTGGGGGGAATTTTGCCTACTATTCAAAATCCCGAGTGCCATTAGCTCGATGCTCACACGGGGCAGTCATGTTTCTTTTCAGTGAGTTTGAGTTCCTTCATGGTCACTGCATTGTCAGTGTTTAACCCCTTTTGCCAGAGTCAACAATCTACGTGTCCAGCGTTTTTCTCCAGAATAGCACAACGAAGGGCTAGTGGCGCAATGGATAACGCGTCTGACTAGAATCAGAACATTCTAGGTTCAACTCCTGGCCGGCTTGGCAAACTTTTGTACTCAAATCCGAAGTCAAAGTTACGTAGGTTAATTATCTGCAGCAAGAACAGTCAACAGCTGTGATCGTAGAGTGGTTAGTACTCTGCGTTGTGGCCGCGGGAACCCCGGTTCAAATCCAGGCCACACTAACCAAGGTTCTTGCAGTGGTTTTTTCTGTCTGTTGTCTAAAAATAATTCCTTTTTGACATCATGTTGTTAAGTGGCATAACAAAGAAAAGCTACAGTAAACTTGTTGTAGAAAAAATTGTTGACACCTGTGATTGTACAGGTGTTGGTACTAAGTTGCTAGCACTAATGTTATAGTCATTTCCTTGTTAGCGCAGTAGGTAGAGTGTCAGTCTCATAATCTGAAGATTGTGAGTTCAATCCTCACAGGAGGCATATGTTATTTGTTTTAGTGGGTTAGAATCCCTTCATTGTCACTGTTCAAAGAGGATTTGTCATTTTTGGGGGGAATTTTGCCTACTATTCAAAATCCCTATTGCCATTAGCTCGATGCTCACACGGGGCAGTCATCTTTCTTTTCAGTGAGTTTGAGTTCCTTCATGGTCACTGCATTGTTAGTGTTTAACCCCTTTTGCCAGAGTCAACTCGTGCACAGTGTTATTTTCCAGAATGGCACAAACAAGGGTTAGTGGTGCAATGGATAACGCATCTGACTACGGATCAGAAGATTCTAGGTTCGACTTCTGGCTAACTCGGTAAACTTTCGTACTCTAACCCGAAGTCAAAGTTCTGTAGGTTAATTTGCTGTAGCAACAATGGTCAACAGCTGTGATCGTATAGTGGTTAGTACTCTGCGTTGTGGCCGCAGGAACCCCGGTTCGAATCCGGGTCACAGCAACCAAGTTCTTTGCAGTGGGTCTTTTTGTGTGTTATCTAAAAATATTTTCTTTTTGACATCATGTTGTTTAGTGGAATAACAAAGAAAAGCTACGTATAGCCTCTTGCTCCCGATTTGTTGTTCAATTTGCAAGTGGCGCATAAGACAAAGTATCTGACTATGGATCAGAAATTTCTAGCATCTACTCCCGGCAAGCCCGGGAGGCTTTGGCAATTTTAACCTGAAACCAGAAGTGTTGGAGGTAAACTTGCTGTAGAAAAAAACGGTTGACGCCTGTGATCATATAGGTGTTGGTACTAAGTTGTTAGTACTAAGATGCTAGATGTTGCCTCGTTAGCGCAGTAGGTAGCGTGTCAGTCTCATAATCTGAAGGTCGTGAGTTCAAACCTCACACGAGGCATATGTTATTTGTTTTAGCGGGTTGGAATCCCTTCATTGTCACTGTTCAAAGAGGATTTGTCATTTTTGGGGGGAATTTTGCCTACTATTCAAAATCTCTAGTGCCATTAGCTAGATCCTCACACGGGTCAGTCATGTTTATTTTCAGTGAGTTTGAGTTCCTTCATGGTGTGTGTGTGCTCGCGCACAGGGTGCTTGTGATGCGTCAGTGCGTTAGATTTGTGGCAGAAGTTCTTGTAGTTAGTGCTTGCTGCATGCTGCCCCTGCTTGCTACTCTCTGCTCACAGTTATCGCCGCCAGCTAGCCCCTGGGTGGGTGAAAAGAGGAGCCGAGTGCGTAAGCCTCCTCCTGCTGGTACCACCAAGACCCCTGTGGTGCCTCCTCGTGGCCACACACGGTAAACTGCGTCTTTGCAGACACAGGCTAAACTGTAGGAGATCTCGGAGCAGCAGTGGGCCCCAGAGGCGAGGCGTGCAGGCCCACCAGTGTGTGGACACACCCTGGCGTCCGCCAACCACTGCCCCATTTATGGGTTAAATAGATATAAGATCTCAACGGTGGAAGTGGCGGAGGATGACACTGCATGTCACAACGGCACTGAAGGCGGATGAAGGCTGCAAAAGAGGGTGGTCTCCAGTCGTCATGGATCCATGCCACTGGATCAAGGCCCCTCTCTGCCAAGGACCGTGTGGTGGCTGCAGGCGCATCAGTCTCCCCACGCTAAAAGATGTCACGCGCAGGCGTCCTCCCGAATGGGAACCCATCCATTTTACATCCCGGATACTTCAAAGTCCTGCCCCCGTTACCACTTCCCGGTAACGGGGGCAGGACAGTGAAGTCTGGCAGTCCCTAGCCACAACCTGGCACACAGGCGGTGGGTGTTAGATTCAGTCGTTAAGCTCATGGACAGAGGCAGAAGAGCTTCTCGGCAGCTTCACCCATGACTGAGCAGCCCTATTCAGGATCCACTCTGCTCACCCCAGTAGGGGAGGGGGTTAGAAAAGGTACCCTAAAAATAGCCTGCCTCGCAACATCCTGTCTGGAATACCGCATCCAGAGGGATCACCACCACGCGGTCAGAAACAAAGAGAACAAAGAAAACACAAACTACACATTGGAGCCTGGAACGTGCGAACCCTCACGGACAACCAAGCCAGCGATCGACCTGAAAGGCGAACTGCCATCATCTCCAGAGAGCTAAGGAAGTTCCAGATCGACATCGCAGCACTCTCCGAGACCCGACTGGCCGACGAAGGGCAGCTGAAGGAAGAAAAAGGCGGATATACTATCTTTTGGAAAGGAAAGCCTGCAAATGAGCCACAAATCCATGGTGTGGGTTTTGCTATTAAGAACTGCCTCATCAACCACCTCCATGAACTCCCTGTGGGCATCAACGAGCGCCTAATGACCGTACGCCTTATGCTTGCTAGCAGTCATATGGCCACGGTCGTTAGTGCCTATGCACCAACCCTTGATGCACAGGATGAAGTTAAGGAGGCCTTTTATGCTGACCTGGACAAAGTTCTATCTGAAGTCCCCAAGGAGGACAAGTTAATCCTGCTCGGAGACTTCAACGCCAGAGTGGGACGAAACCACCACCTATGGAGGGGTACGCTGGGGGGAGAAGGGGTCGGAAATACAAACTGTAATGGCACACTACTGCTAACTAAGTGCTCGGAGCACAACCTGGTCATCACCAACACACTCTTCCGTCAGAAAACCAAGTTCAAAACATCATGGATGCACCCTCGCTCCAAACTGTGGCATCTCATTGACTACGTCATTGTCCGCTCTAAAGACCGTCGCGACGTCCTAAACAGCAGAGCAATGACCAGTGCAGACGACTGCTGGACCGACCACCGCCTCATTCGCTCCATCATGTCCATTCGCTTAATGCGGAAAAGACGGATGCAGAAAAGACAGTGCCGGCCAAGAATGAACATCGAGCTGTTGAGTGACACCACCTACCAACAACAGCTGCAGGAGGCCTGTAGCGCAGCGTTGCCCAAACAGTACCCAGAGGATACGGAAACACACTGGAGCACACTTTCGACTGCCATAATGAAATCCTGCAAAAATATTCTTGGTCTCAAAAAGCGGAGACATCAAGACTGGTTTGATGAGAACGACACTGAGATCCAGCAACTAATTGACAACAAGCGGCAAGCTTTTATCACTTGGCAAAACAACATCCACTGCAAAGTGAAAAGAGTAGCACACGCCAAAGCGAAGGCAGCTGTCCAAACACAGGTTAGGAAACTGAAGAACCAGTGGTGGACAAAGAAGGCTCTGGAGATCGAGCAGCTTGCTGACTCTGGAGACACGAGAGGCTTCTTCGATGCCACAAGAATGGTGTATGGTCCCAGCCACCACTGCCTAACCCCCCTTCGCTCAAAGGATGGTCTGCTGCTGCTGAAGGATAAGGACGCAATTTCAAACAGGTGGAAAGAACACTATGAGGACCTCTTAAACAGGGACACTATACCTGAGATGGAGGCTCTTGACCAACTCCCACAACAACCCACAGATGAAAGCATGGGAGAACCACCTACCTTGGATGAGCTGCAGGATGCCATTGGGAAGATGAGGAACACCAAGGCTGCTGGGCCCGACGGCATTCCAGCAGAGGTCCTGAAGAAAGGCGGACCTGATCTTACCAAGCACATCCATGCCCTGCTTCTCAAAATATGGGAAGAAGAGGAAATCCCCGCACAGCTCAGAGATGCCCTAATTGTCTCCATATTTAAGAAAGGAGACAAGGCAGACTGTGGGAATTACCGTGGCATCTCTCTCCTGTCCACCATAGGGAAAGCCCTCTCTCGGGTGTAGTAGAATTTCTGACCTTTTGACCTATGTTTCTTGTCTTTTAAGAATGTCCGCTCATTTTCAATACTCTTGTATTTTTGTGCCATTGAATGGACCAGTTGTGGGACAAAAGTGAATATTAAGTCGTGCCAACCTGTCTATAGAATGTGTTGACTGTCTCAAGGATTCGAGTTGTTATGGAACAGATAGGAAAAGCAAAACAAGACATTGACGCATTTGATAAGGAACGATGACGCACAACAGACATATGAATGGCAGAAGACCGGAACTCGGGAGTGATTTTGGCTTGTGTGTGTCTTGTGTGCTCTGGAGTACATTGTGTCTGCTTGCACGGACAACTTAATTCAACCTGCACTTCTGATAATGGGTAAATAAATTTGTTGTACTAAACTACTTTTGTTGCCTGCTTAAGCTTCGGACAATCCACTACACGGGTTTTGGCCAACAGACTCACCCCCCTGTCAGAAAGCGTGCTTCCTGAGTCTCAGAGTGGATTTCGCCCAAGCAGAGGCACCACAGACATGATTTTCATCGCACGACAACTGCAAGAAAAATGCCGGGAACAAAACCAATCACTATACATGGCCTTCATAGACCTCACCAAAGCCTTCGACTCGGTTAACCGTCAGGCCCTTTGGCTGGTTCTGTCCAAGATTGGCTGCCCAGATAAATACATCCGGATACTGAGACTACTGCATGATAACATGTCAGCCACAGTGCTCAGTGGCAGTGGAGATGAAACGGAACCCTTTAGGGTAGACACAGGCTTAAAACAGGGATGTGTCATCGCTCCAACACTATTTTCCATTTTTGTTGCTACTATCCTCCATCTCACAAACATACATCTGCCCCAGGGAGTCGAAATAATGTACAGAACCGACGGTCAACTCCTCAACATCAACCGTTTCAGGGCTAAAGGTCAAACCACCACCATATCCATCATGGAGCTGCAGTATGCAAACGATAATGCCCTCGTAGCCCTCTCAGAAGAGGACCTACAGTGCACTCTGTCTGCCTTTGCAAAGGCATACAAACAGCTTGGTCTTGCCATCAACATAAAGAAAACCCAAATCCTCCACCAATCACCACCAAACAGTAGTGCGCCTGTCCTGCCCCCAAACCTCTCAATTGACAAAATCCGACTGGAAAATGTGGACCACTTCCCATATCTCGGGAGCCTCCTGTCATCTAAAGCTGTCATTGACGATGAAATTCACCACCGCCTCAGCTGTGCCTGTGGGGCCTTCTCAAGGCTGAGGAAGCGAGTCTTCGAGAACCGTGACATCCAAGCAAAGACCAAAATCCTGGTCTACAAAGCAGTCATGCTCCCCACCGTTCTGTATGGGTCAGAAGCCTGGACCACCTACAGCAGGCACTTAAAGGCAATTGAGACCTACCATCATAGATGTGTCAGAAAAATCCTCAGGATCAGCTGGGAGGACCGACGCACCAACACCAGCGTCCTGGAGGAGGCTGGCTTGCCCACCATCACTGCCACGATTGCCCAAAACCAACTCAGATGGAGGGGTCATGTAGTCCGCATGCCTGACTCTCACCTCCCAAAACAAGTCCTTTATTCCCACCTTGTTGAAGGGAAACGGGCCCCGGGGGGTCAAAAGAAGAGATTTAAGGATAACATCAAGGCAAACCTGACAAAGTGTCGCATAGACCTTAAGTCTTGGGAAGTCAAGGCAACAGACAGGACGATGTGGAGAAACCTTGTCCGTGAGGGTGCTGCGCAATATAATGACGACCTCCGCCGTGCTGCACAAGACAAGCGCAGACTAAGACAGGAGAGAGCATCCACAAAACAGGCCCAACGCAAACCCACCACCACTACATTCCCTTGTCCACATTTCCCCAGAATAATCGGGTCCAGAATTGGCCTCTACGCCCTCCTGAAGACCCACAAGGACCAGGAAGGAGGACAGTCATACTCGACCACGAGTGACCGCCGATGATGATGATGATTGTCATTGTTTAACCCCTTTTGCCAGAGTCAACTCGTGTCCAGGGTTATTCTCCAGAATGGCACACACAAGGTCTAGTGGAGCAATGGATAATGCGTCTGACTACGGATCAGAAGATTCTAGGTTTGACTCCTGGCTAGCTTGGCAAACTTTTTGTACTCTAACCCGAAGTCAAAGTTCTGTAGGTTAATTTGCTGTAGCAAGAATGGTCAACAGCTGTGATCGTATAGTGGTTAGTACTCTGCGTTGTGGCCGCAGGAACCCCGGTTCGAATCCGGGTCACAGCAACCAAGTTTCTTGCAGTGGGTCTTTTTGTGTGTTATCTAAAAATATCTCCTTTTTGACATCATGTTGTTTAGTGGAATAACAAAGAAAAGCTACAGTACAGCCTCGTGCTCCCGATTTGTTGTTCAAATTGCAAGTGGCGCATGGGACAAAGTATCTGACTATGGATCAGAAATTTCTAGCCTCTACTCCTGGCAAGCCCGGGAGGCTTTGGCAATTTAACCTGAAACCAGAGGTGTTGGAGGTAAACTTGCTGTAGAAAAAATTGTTGACACCTGTGATTGTATAGGTGTTGGTTCTAAGTTGCTAGCACTAAAGCAGTAGTCATTTCCTTGTTAGCGCAGTAGGTAGCGCGTCAGACTCATAATCTGAAGGTTGTGAGTTCAATCCTCACACGAGGCATATGTTATTTGTTTTAGTGGGTTGGAATCCCTTCATTGTCACTGTTCAAAGAGGATTTGTCATTTTTGGGGGGAATTTTTTGTAGTCTACCCCGAAGTCAAAGTTCTGTAGGTTAATTTGTTGTAGCAATAATGGTCAACGGCTGTGAACGTATAGTGGTTAGTACTCTGCGTTGTGGCCGCAGGAATCCGGGTCACAGCAACCAAGTTTCTTGCAATGGGTCTTTTTGTGTGTTATCTAAAAATATTTTCTTTTTGACATCATGTTGTTTAGTGGAATAAATATAAAAAACACATACAGTATAATACATATGATAAAACATGTATAAATATATAATATAATACATATGATAAAACATATATACATATATAATATAATACATATAATAAAACATATATAAATGTATAATATAATGAATATAATTAAACATATATAAATATATAATATAAGAAAACATATACACTACCGTTCAAAAGTTTGGGGTCACATTGAAATGTCCTTATTTTTGAAGGAAAAGCACTGTACTTTTCAATGAAGATAACTTTAAACTAGTCTTAACTTTAAAGAAATACACTCTATACATTGCTAATGTGGTTAATGACTATTCTAGCTGCAAATGTCTGGTTTTTGGTGCAATATCTACATAGGTGTATAGAGGCCCATTTCCAGCAACTATCACTCCAGTGTTCTAATAGTACAATGTGTTTGCTCATTGGCTCAGAAGGCTAATTGATGATTAGAAAACCCTTGTGCAATCATGTTCACACATCTGAAAACAGTTTAGCTCGTTACAGAAGCTACAAAACTGACCTTCCTTTGAGCAGATTGAGTTTCTGGAGCATCACATTTGTGGGGTCAATTAAACGCTCAAAATGGCCAGAAAAAGAGAACTTTCATCTGAAACTTGACAGTCTATTCTTGTTCTTAGAAATGAAGGCTATTCCACAAAATTGTTTGGGTGACCCCAAACTTTTGAACGGTAGTGTATACATATATAATATAAGAAAACATATATACACATGTATAATATAATAAATATAATCCAACCTATACAAATATATAATATAATAAATATAATAACAAATATATAAACATATAATAAATATAATAAAACATGCATACATATATAATATAATAAATATAGTAAAACATATATACATATTTAATATAATAAATATAGTATAACATATATAAATATATAATATAATAAATAAAATAAAACATAAGTACATATATAATATAATAAATAAAATAAAACATATATACATATATAATAAAATAAATTCAATAAAACATATATACATATATAGTATAATAAATACAATAAAACATATATACATATATAATATAATAAATATAATAAAACATATATAATATAATAAATATAATGAAACATATATAAATATATAATATATTACATATAATAAAACATATATAAATAGATAATATAATAAATATAACAAAACATACATACATATATAATATAATAAATATAATAAAACATATATATATATAATAAAATAAATATAATAAAATATTTTTAATATAATAAATATAATTAAACATATATACGTATATAATACATTTACAACATATAATATTATAAATATAACAAAACATATACATATATATAATATAATAATTATAATACAACACACATACATATATAATATAGTAAATACAATAAAACATACATACATATATAATATAATAAATATAATAAAACATATATACGTATATAATAAATTTACAACATATAATATAATAAATATAATAAAACATATACAAATATATATTATAATAAATATAATACAACACACATACATATATAATATAGTAAATACAATAAAACATATATACATATATAATATAATAAATATAATAAAACATTTATACACAGTCTGACCTACTTTGATAGGTCATGTTTTTGTTGTTATTCAATCAGTTCTTAGGACTGCAGTTTGTCCTCAACACAAATTTTTAATGATTTGTTTCCCCCATAATGCCAATTTCTGATAAACATTCAATTATTTTGGAATGTTTGACTTTATTAAAAGCTTTAATAGCGCCTATATGAGGTACATATGAAACATATACTGTATATAAACATATATTTGAAGTACAAATATGAAGTACATGTAAGAAGTACATATATGAAGTATATATATGAAGAATTCTGAAGTCCTCGCGTCTGGTGCGAGACTTTTGTGTTGTTTTTGTCACATGTCAACAACGCCCTCCATCATCATAAGTCTCCTTTGAAGTACGGTTTATTTCGACAATACTACGTTTTCATTTCCATAAATTATATATGATTATTATTTTAATGTAATCTTCGCACAGTGATGATCCTCTCGTGACACAGTTGACTTTTTCGATCCATAATGGACCAACTCTCACCTTTTTTCACAACACAATTGTCTTTGTGTGTGTGTGTTTGTGCGTGCGTGTGTGTGTGTGTGTGTGTGTGTGTGTGTGTGTGTGTGTGTTTGAGAATACAAGTGGAGGCATGAGTGTCTCCGCACACCTTCATGAACATGTCAGACAAAATCCAGGCCTTGCAAGAAGATATTCCAACATAAATCAGTGATAATCCACACCTGGGGTAAAATATGTTATTACCAGTTAGCATGCTAATGTTAGAAGGCTATTTTTTTTTTTTTTTTTAGCTAATCGTGTAGTTATACACTTCAGTCTTATTTTGGCACTTGATGCATGCTAACATTAGCAGGCTAGCATTTTAAACACATAATATATTTTGTTAGTATATTAGCATGCTAACATTAGCATGCTAGATTATTTAGCCAATTTAGCAGGTGTACACCTTAATGTCGTATATTGTGGTATTTTACTCATGCTAACTGTAACTATTGTATTGTAAATATTGACTGAAAACAGACTAAAAAAGAAACCTAAAACGAACCAAAACTACAACTAAAATGTGTTATAAAAAAGAATAGCAACAAAAGAAAATAACATGTTTATAGTTGGTCTGTGATTCGTTTGTCATCGGCCTTAAGCACATTACAAAATAGAGATCTCATTTTCACCCCCTGGTGGTGAAATCCATCAAAATTAGGGTGGTCCCAAAAAGGAGGGATTTTTTAAATTGACTATGTGTATTGTATCGCAAGTGCTTGTATCGCAAGTACTCCCCCTCCGGTCAACATATGAAATAACAAGTGTGTGTAAAAATTTGAAGTGCTACCCCTCTGGTCAACATATGTAATAACAAGTGTGTGTAAGAAATTCAAATGCTCCCCCTTTGGCCGAAATGTATTCAAAAAAATAAATATAAATGTATAAAGACACATACTGTAATCATTTGAAGTAAATAATCATTAAAAAACAATTACAAAAAAAAATAAAATAAAAAAACTAAAAGCTTACCTTTTTTATATTTGCATAGTATGTATATATTATTAATGTTGTAAATATTTTCTAGAGGTCTCAAGAAGGTAAGAAATACAAGAATGTGTGTGTGTGTGTGTGTGTGTGTGTGTGTGTGTGTGTGTGTGTGTGTTCTTGTATTTTTACACTTCTTGAGACATCAACAAGGAAAAGTACCTTCCATATGAGGACCGGTGAACAAGTAAGGACCGAAATCATGGTCCCAATATGGAAAACCATTGCATCTAATAGAGAATTTCTCATTTGCACCCCTGGTGGTGAAATCTATCAAAATTAGGGTGGTCCCAAAAAGGAGTTTTTTAAATTTTTTTTTACTGTTTGTTGCTTTTAAAAGTGCTCCCCCTCCAGTCAACATATGAAATAACAAGTGTATGTAAAAATTTTAAGTGCTCCCCCTCTGGCCAACATATGTAATAACAAATGTGTGTAAGAAATTGAAATGCTACCCCTTTGGCAAAAATGTATTTAAAAAAATAAATAAATATGTATATAGATACATAAATAAATGGGTTATACTTGTATAGCGCTTTTCTACCTTCAAGGTACTCAAAGCACTTTGACAGTATTTCCACATTCACCCATTCACACACACATTCACACAATGATGGCGGGAGCTGCCATGCAAGGCGCTAACCAGCAGAGGCAAAGGGTGAAGTGTCTTGCCCAAGGACACAACGGACATGACTAGGAAGGTAGAAGGTGGGAATTGAACCCCAGTAACACTCCGATTGTTGGCACAGCCACTCTACCAACTTCGCCACGCCGTCCCTATATAGAGACATACTGTAATAATTTGAAGTAAATAATGATTAAAAAATAATAAAAAATACATAAAAAACACATAAAAAAACAACTAAAAGCTTACTTTTTTAAATATTTGTATAGTATGTATATATTATTAATGTTGTAAATATTTTCTAGAGGTCTCAAGAAGGTAAGAAATACAAGAACGTGTGTGTATGTGTTCTTGTATTTTTACCCTTCTTGAGACATCAACAAGGAAAAGTAGCTTCCACATGAGGACCGATGAACAAGTCAGGACCGAAATCATGGTCCCAATATGGAAAACCATTGGACCTAATAGAGAATATCTCATTTGCTCCCCTGGTGGTGAAATCTATCAAAATGAGGGTGGTCCCAAAAAGGAGGGATTATAAAAATTTACTATGTGTCGCTTTTAAAAGTGCTCCCCCTTCGGTCAACATATGACATAATAAGTGTGTGTAAAAATTTGAAGTGCTCCCCCTCTGGCCAACATATGTAATAACAAATGTGTGTAAGAAATTGAAATGCTACCCCTTAGGCAAAAATGTATTTAAAAAAATAAATAAATATGTATATAGAGACATACTGTAATAATTTGAAGTAAATTATTAAAAAACAATAAAAAAAAATAAAGAAATAAAATAAAATAACTAAAAGCTTACTTTTTTAAATATTTGCGTAGTATGTATATATTATTAATGTTGTAAATATTTTCTAGAGGTCTCAAGAAGGTAAGAAATACAAGAATGTGTGTGTGTGTGTGTGTGTGTGTGTGTTCTTGTATTTCTACCATTCTTGAGACATCAGCAAGGAAAAGTACCTTCCACATGAGGACCGGTGAACCATTGGACCTAATAGAGAATGTCTCATTTGCGCCCCCGGTGGGGAAATATATCAAAATGAGGGTGGTCCCAAAAAGGAGGTATTTTAAAAATTGACTGTGTGTCGCTTTTAAAAGTGCTCCCCCTTTGGTCAACATATGTAATAACAAGTGTGTGTAAGAAATTGAAATGCTCCCCCTTTGGCCAAAATGTATTTAAAAAAATATATATATTAATGTATATAGAGACATACTGTAATAATTTGAAGTAAAAATTGATTAAAAAACAATTACAAAAAAAAAAATAAAAAAAAATAAAACAACTAAAAGCTTACTTTTTAAAATATTTGCATAGTATGTATATATTATTAATGTTGTAAATATTTTTCAGACGTCTCAAGAAGGTAATAAATACAAGAATGTGTGTGTGTGTGTTCTTGTATTTTTATACTTCTTGAGACATCAACAAGGAAAAGTACCTTCCACATGAGGACCGGTGAACAAGTCAGGACCGAAACCATGGCCCCAATACGAAAAAAACCATTGGACCTAATAGAGAATGTCTCATTTGCGCCCCCGGTGGTGAAATCTATCAAAACGAGGGTGGTCCCAAAAAGGAGGGGTCTTTCAAAATTGACTGTGTGTCGCTTTTAAAAGTGCTCCCCCTCCGGTCAACATATGACATAATAAGTGTGTGTAAAAATTTGAAGTGCTCCCCCTCTGGCCAACATATGTAATAACAAGTGTGTGTAAGAAATTTAAATGAGCCCCCTTTTGCCAAAATGTATTTAAAAAAATAAAAAAATATTTATAGAGACTTACTGTAATGATTTGAAGTAAATAATGATTAAAAAACAATTACAAAAAAATGTAAATAAAAATAAATAAATAAATAAATAAATCAAATAACTGAAAGCTTACTTTTTTTTATATTTGCATAGTATGTATATATTATTAATGTTGTAAATATTTTCTAGAGGTCTCAAGAAGGTAAGAAATACAAGAATGTGTGTGTGTGTGTTCTTGTATTTCTAGCTTTCTTGAGACATCAGCAAGGAAAAGTAGCTTCCACATGAGGACCGGTGAACAAGTCAGGACCGAAATCATTGTCCCAATACGGAAAACCATTGGACCTAATAGAGAATGTCTCATTTGCGCCCCCGGTGGTGAAATCTATCAAAATGAGGGTGATCCCAAAAAGGAGGGGTCTTTCAAAATTGACCGTGTGTCGCTTTTAAAAGTTCTCCCCCTCCTGTCAACATATGAAATAACAAGTGTGTGTACAAATTTGAAGTGCTCCCCCTCCAATCAACATATGAAATAACAAGTGTGTGTAAGAAATTGAAATGCTCCCCATTTGGCCAAAATGTATTTAAAAAAATAAATATAAATGTATAAAGACACATACTGTAATAATTTGAAGTAAATAATGATTAAAAACAATAAATAAATAAAATAAAATAAAATAAAATAACTAAAAGCTTACCTTTTTTATATTTGCATAGTATGTATATATTATTAATGTTGTAAATATTTTTCAGAGGTCTCAAGAAGGTAAGAAATACAAGAACGTGTGTGTGTGTGTGTGTGTGTGTTCTTGTATTTCTCCCTTTCTTGAGACATCAGCAAGGAAAAGTAGCTTCCACATGAGGACCGGTGAACAAGTCAGGACCGAAATCATTGTCCCAATACGGAAAACCATTGGACCTAATAGAGAATGTCTCATTTGCGCCCCCGGTGGTGAAATCTATCAAAATGAGGGTGATCCCAAAAAGGAGGGGTCTTTCAAAATTGACTGTGTGTCGCTTTTAAAAGTTCTCCCCCTCCTGTCAACATATGAAATAACAAGTGTGTGTAAAAATGTGAAGTGCTCCCCCTCCAATCAACATATGAAATAACAAGTGTGTGTAAGAAATTGAAATGCTCCCCATTTGGCCAAAATGTACTTAAAAAAATAAATATAAATGTATAAAGACACATACCGTAATAATTTGAAGTAAATAATGATTAAAAAACAATAAATAAAAAAAATGAAATAAAATAAAATAACTAAAAGCTTACCTTTTTTATATTTGCATAGTATGTATATATCATTAATGTTGTAAATATTTTTCAGAGGTCTCAAGAAGGTAATAAATACAAGAACGTGTGTGTGTGTGTGTGTGTGTGTGTGTTCTTGTATTTCTCCCTTTCTTGAGACATCAGCAAGGAAAAGTAGCTTCCACATGAGGACCGGTGAACAAGTCAGGATCGAAACCATGGCCCCAATACGAAAAAACAATTGGACCTATTAGAGAATATCTCATTTGCGCCCCCGGTGGTGAAATCTATCAAAATGAGGGTGGTCCCAAGAAGGAGGGGTCTTTCAAAATTGACTGTGTGTCGCTTTTAAAAGTTCTCCTCCACCTGTCAACATATGACATAATAAGTGTGTGTAAAAATTTGAAGTGCTCCCCCTCTGGCCAACATATGTAATAACACGTGTGTGTAAGAAATTTAAATGAGTCCCGTTTTGCCAAAATTTATTTAAAAAAATTAAAAAATATTTATAGAGACTTACTGTAATGATTTGAAGTAAATAATGATTAAAAAACAATTACAAAAAAATGTAAATAAAAATAAATAAATAAATAAATAAATCAAATAACTGAAATCTTACTTTTTTTTATATTTGCATAGTATGTATATATTATTAATGTTGTAAATATTTTCTAGAGGTCTCAAGAAGGTAAGAAATACAAGAACGTGTGTGTGTGTGTTCTTGTATTTCTAGCTTTCTTGAGACATCAGCAAGGAAAAGTAGCTTCCACATGAGGACCGGTGAACAAGTAAGGACCGAAATCGTTGTCCCAATACGAAAAAACCATTGGACCTAATAGAGAATGTCTCATTTGCGCCCCCGGCGGTGAAATCTATCAAAATGAGGGTGATCCCAAAAAGGAGGGGTCTTTCAAAATTGACTGTGTGTCGCTTTTAAAAGTTCTCCCCCTCCTGTCAACATATGAAATAACAAGTGTGTGTAAAAATTTGAAGTGCTCCCCCTCCAATCAACATATGAAATAAAAAGTGTGTGTAAGAAATTGAAATGCTCCCCATTTGGCCAAAATGTATTTAAAAAAATAAATATAAATGTATAAAGACACATACTGTAATAATTTGAAGTAAATAATGATTAAAAAACAATAAATAAAAAAATGAAATAAAATAAAATAACTAAAAGCTTACCTTTTTTATATTTGCATAGTATGTATATATTATTAATGTTGTAAATATTTTTCAGAGGTCTCAAGAAGGTAAGAAATACAAGAACGTGTGTGTGTGTGTGTGTGTGTTCTTGTATTTCTCCCTTTCTTGAGACATCAGCAAGGAAAAGTAGCTTCCACATGAGGACCGGTGAACAAGTCAGGATCGAAACCATGGCCCCAATACGAAAAAACAATTGGACCTAATAGAGAATATCTCATTTGCGCCCCCGGTGGTGAAATCTATCAAAATGAGGGTGGTCCCAAGAAGGAGGGGTCTTTCAAAATTGACTGTGTGTCGCTTTTAAAAGTTCTCCCCCACCTGTCAACATATGAAATAACAAGTGTGTGTAAGACATTGAAATGCGCCCCCTTTGGCCAACATTTATAAAAAAAATAAAAAATACATAAATAAGTATATATATATATATATATATATATATATATATAGAAACATACTGTAATAACTTGAAGTAAATAATGATTAAAAACCAATTACAAACCAAAAATTAAGAAAAACAAACAAACTAAAAGCTTAACTTTTTTTTTATATTTGCATAGTATGTATATATTATTAATGTTGTAAATACAATTCTTTATATATCTAGAAAAGGGTGGTCTTAAAGAGGTAGGCATTTTTCAGAGGTCTCAAGAAGGTAAGAAATACAAAAATGTGTGTTGATGAGTGCCCTCAGGTGCAGACAGTCCTCATATTAGAAGTGTTTGATGACAAAAGAGTCCCCAGCTCGGCGGGAAAGTCTTGTTTTCGACTCAAAGAGGACAAGAAGTCTTCAACCCACAAGTCTGGAGCGTGTGTGTGTCCTCCGACAAACGCTGCTGTTGTCCTCCTGGGCCAAGCAGGAGGTGTGAAAAGAAACATCTGATAGCTGATTGCCTTCCAGGTGCATTGTGGGATGGAGAAGAGAAAGCGGAGCGAGACACACTTGGTTGATAACCCGGGAGTGTGTGTGTGTGTGTGTGTGTGTGTGTGTGTGTGTGTGTGTGTGTGTGTGTGTGTGTGTGTGTGTGTGTGTGTGTGTGTGTGTGTGTGTGTGTGTGTGTGTGTGTGTGTGTGTGTGTGTGTATATGATGTGAATGGCTGCACAACAAAGAGCGGGAAGAGATCTGAGTCGGAGCTGAGATTGCGATGCCGCCGCATTCCGAGAGCTTTATGGTGTGAAACAGCAAAGGAGAAGGAAACAATGACGGCTTTCATAAGACGTCATTTTCTTCTGCTTTTTATCTGTGGAATGTGTGGAGTGGTCCTCCTCCGTCCACAACGTGACGCGTGCACCTTGTGCACCGCCATGGAGACGCGACGTGGAGAGTACAGGAAGTGAAAGTGAAAGAAGCGTTTTGACAAGTCATATGGCTACTTGACGCTAACTGGCTACTCTGCGGGACTGCTTGTATCGCACATGATAATGCACACAAGTAAACAACTTTCAGGACTGATTGTATCGCACATGATATCACACACAAGTAAACAACTTGGAGAACTGATTTTATCGCACATGATATCACACACAAGTAAGCACACTGCCGGACTGCTTGTATTGCACATGGTGTCACACACAAGTAAACACCCTGCAGGACTGCTTGTATCTCACATGATATCGCATACAGGTAAACACTCTGCAGGACTGATTGTATCGCATGACATCACACACAAGTAAATACACTGCATGACTGCTTGTATCGCACATGATATCACATACAAGTAAAACACCCTGCAGGACTGATTGTATCGCACATGGTATCGCACACAAGTAAACACTCTGCAGGACTGCTTGTGTCGCACATGATATCACACACAAGTAAACACTCTGCAGGACTGCTTGTGTCGCACATGACATCACACACAAGTGAACACACTGCAAGACTGCTTGTAATGCACATGATATCACATACAAGTAAAACACCCTGCAGGACTGATTGTATCGCACATGGTATCGCACACAAGTAAACACGCTGCAGGACTGCTTGTGTCGCACATGATATCACTCACAAGTAAACACTCTGCAGGACTGCTTGTATCGCACATGATATCACACACAAGTAAACACTTTCCAGGACTGTTTGTGTTGCACATGATATCACTCACAAGTAAACACTCTGCAGGACTGCTTGTATCGCACATGATATCACACACAAGTACACACTCTCCAGGACTGTTTGTGTCGCACATGATATCACACACAAGTAAACACTCTGCAGGACTGCTTGTGTCGCAAATGATATTACTCACAAGTAAACACTCTGCAGGACTGCTTGTATCGCACATGATATCACACACAAGTAAACACTTTCCAGGACTGTTTGTGTTGCACATGATATCACTCACAAGTAAACACTCTGCAGGACTGCTTGTATCGCACATGATATCACACACAAGTACACACTCTCCAGGACTGTTGTGTCGCACATGATATCACACACAAGTAAACACTCTGCAGGACTGCTTGTGTCGCACATGATATTACTCACAAGTAAACACTCTGTAGGACTGCATGTATCGCACATGATATCACACACAAGTAAACACTTTCCAGGACTGTTTGTGTCGCACATGATATCACACACAAGTAAACACTCTGCAGGACTGATTGTATCGCACATGGTATCGCACACAAGTAAACACACTGCAGGACTGATTGTGTCGCACATGATATCACTCACAAGTAAACACTCTGCAGGACTGCTTGTATCGCACATGATATAACACACAAGTAAACACTCTCCAGGACTGTTTGTGTCGCACATGATATCACACACAAGTAAACACTCTGCAGGACTGCTTGTGTCGCACATGATATCACACACAAGTAAACACTCTGCAGGACTGCTTGTATCGCACATTATATCACACACAAGTAAACACTCTGCAGGACTGCTTGTATCGCACATGGTATTGCACACAAGTAAACACGCTGCAGGACTGCTTGCGTCGCACATGATTTTACTCACAAGTAAACACTCTGCAGGACTGCTTGTATCGCACATGATATAACACACAAGTAAACACTCTCCAGGACTGCTTGTGTCGCACATGATATCACTCACAAGTAAACACTCTGCAGGACTGCTTGTATTGCACATGGTATCGCACAAAAGTAAACACTCTGCAGCACTGCTTGTATCGCACATGGTATCACATACGGGTAAACACCCTGCAGGACTGCTTGTACCGCTCACAAGTTAACACTCTGCAGGACTGCTTGTTTCGCTCATGATATCACACACAAAGTAAACACTCTGCAGGAGTGATTGTACCGCACGTGATATCACAAACAAGTAAACAACTTGCAGGACTGCTTGTATCGCACCTGATATCACACACAAGTAAACACTCTGCAGGACTGCTTGTATCGCACATGATATCACACACAAGTAAACACTCTACAGGACTGCTTGTATCTTATATGATATCACACACAAGTAAACACACTGCCGGGCTGGTTGTTTTGCACATGGCATCACACTGAGGTAAACACCCTGCAGGACTGCTTGTATCGCACATTGTATTGCACACAAGTAAACACGCTGCAGGACTGCTTGTGTCGCACATGATTTTACTCACAAGTAAACACTCTGCAGGACTGCTTGTATTGCAGATAAGATCACACACAAGTAAACACACAAACGGACTGCTGTTATCGCACATGGTATCACACACAGGTAAACACACTGCAGGACTGCTTATATCGCACATTATATCACACACAAGTAAACACACTGCCGGGCTGCTTGTATCGCACATGGTGTCACACACAGGTAAACACCCTGCAGGACTGCTTGTATCTCACATGATATCACATACAGGTAAACACTCTGCAGGACTGCTTGTATCGCACATGCCATCACACACAAGTAAACACACTGCTGGACTGCTTGTATCGCACATGACATCACACACAAGTAAACAAACTACAGGACTGCTTGTGTCGCACATGATATCACTCACAAGTAAACACTCTGCAGGACTGCTTGTATCACACATAATATCACACACAAGTAAACACACTGCCGGACTGCTTGTATTGCACATGGTATCGCACACAAGTAAACACTCTGCAGGACTGCTTGTGTCGCATATGATATCACACACAAGTAAACACTCTGCAGGACTGCTTATATTGCACATGATATCACACACAAGTAAACACACTGCTGGACTGCTGTTATCACACATGGTATCACACACAGGCAAACACCCTGCAGGATTGCTTGTATCGCACATGGTATCACAGACAGGTAAACACCCTGCAGGACTGCTTGTATCGCACACAAGTAAACACACTGCAGGACTGCTTGTGTCGCACATGATATCACACACAAGTAAACACTCTGTAGAACTGCTTATATTGCACATGATATCACACACAAGTAAACACACTGACGGACTGCTGTTATCGCACATGGTATCACAAACAGGTAAACACCCTGCACGACTGCTTGTATTGCACATTATATCACACACAAGTAAATAAACTGACGGACTGCTGTTATTGCACATGGTATCACACACAGGTAAACACCCTGCAGGACTGCTTGTATCGCACATGGTATCACATAAGGGTAAACACCCTGCAGGACTGCTTGTAATGCTCACAAGTAAACACTCTGCAGGACTGCTTGTTTCACACATGATATCACACACAAAGTAAACACTCTGCAGGAGTGATTGTACCGCACATGATATCACAAACAAGTAAACAACTTGCAGGACTGCTTGTATCGCACCTGATATCACACACAAGTAAACACTCTGCAGGACTGCTTGTATCGCACATGATATCACACACAAGTAAACACTCTGCAGGACTGCTTGTATCGCATATGATATCACACACAAGTAAACACACTGCCGGGCTGCTTGTATTGCACATGGCATCACACTCAGGTAAACACCCTGCAGGACTGCTTGTATCGCACATTGTATTGCACACAAGTAAACACGCCGCAGGACTGCTTGTGTCGCACATGATTTCACTCACAAGTAAACACTCTGCAGGACTGTTTGTTTCACACATGATATCACACACAAAGTAAACACTCTGCAGGAGTGATTGTACCGCACATGATATCACAAACGAGTAAACAACTTGCAGGACTGCTTGTATCGCACCTGATATCACACACAAGTAAACACTCTGCAGGACTGCTTGTATCGCACATGGTGTCACACACAGGTAAACACCCTGCAGGACTGCTTGTATCTCACATGATATCGCATACAGGTAAACACTCTGCAGGACTGCTTGTATCGCACATGACATCACACACAAGTAAACAAACTACAGGACTGCTTGTGTCGCACATGATATCACTCACAAGTAAACACTCTGCAGGACTGCTTGTATCGCACATGATATCACTCACAAGTAAACACTCTGCAGGACTACTTGTATCACACATAATATCACACACAAGTAAACACACTGCCGGACTGCTTGTATTGCACATGGTATCGCACACAAGTAAACACTCTGCAGGACTGCTTGTGTCGCATATGATATCACACACAAATAAACACTCTGCAGGACTGCTTATATTGCACATGATATCACACACAAGTAAACACACTGCTGGACTGCTGTTATCGCACATGGTGTCACACACAGAAAAACACCCTGCAGGACTGCTTGTATCGCTTATGGTATCACATACGGGTAAACACCCTGCAGGACTGCTTGTATCGCTCACAAGTAAACACTCTGAAGGACTGCTTGTTTCGCACATGATATCACACACAAGTAAACACTCTGCAGGACTGCTTATATTGCACATGATATCACACACAAGTAAACACACTGCTGGACTGCTGTTATCGCACATGGTGTCACACACAGAAAAACACCCTGCAGGACTGCTTGTATCGCTTATGGTATCACATACGGGTAAACACCCTGCAGGACTGCTTGTATCGCTCACAAGTAAACACTCTGAAGGACTGCTTGTTTCGCACATGATATCACACACAAGTAAACACTCTGCAGGACTGCTTGTATCATACATGATATCACACAAAAGTAAACACACTGCCGGGCTGCTTGTTTTGCACATGGTATCACACTCAGGTAAACACCGTGCAGGACTGCTTGTATCGCACACAAGTAAACACTCTGCAGGACTGCTTATATTGCACATGGTATCACACACAGGTAAACACCCTGCAGGACTGCTTGTATCGCACACAAGTAAACAGTCTGCAGGACAGCTTGTATCGCACCTGATATCACACACAAGTAAACACGCTGCAGTATTAACATCATAAAAAGTTCACTTTCCAGCCGACAAGAGTTCCAACTATAGAAAACATGTTTTACTAAGTTGTAGATGTTTTTTTCATGTAGCTAACACATGCTAACATTAGCATGTTATAACCTCAAGTGACTGTAAAATTGTACAAAGTATTTTTGACTATATCCTGTAGTAGTGTCTCTCTCACTCACACACACACACACACACACACACACACACACACACACACACACACACACACACACACACACACACACACACACACACACACACACACACACACACACACACACACACACACACACACACACACACACACACACACACACACACACACACACACACTACAGTTGTAGTGTAAGTACCATTACAAATATCTACTAAATACATCATAATGTACTCAGTTACTCAGTACTTGAGTAGTTTTTTCCACTGAATACTTCCATACTAAAAGTACTTCTTTGTACGCCTACTTTACTTGGACTTGAGTCATGCAGTAACAATACTGGTCTTGAGGAGAGTATAGACTCCGCCCACCTGTGTCCAGGACACACACACGAGTGTTTCCTACAGACTTTGTGTCCATGGAACATCTGTGGAGGACTGAAGACACAAACACTCCAACACTTTCCACAGTTGGAAGGAGGAGAGAGCGGGTGTTGCCGCAGGGTGCTGAGATGAAGAGACCAACAGGTAGACACCTGGAATGCAGACAGTCATGGAAGCAAACCTGTCGCATCTTGCAATTTCATTTGCTAAATATTGTCACATTTTACATCTCCCTTCCTTTTAGACCAGGGATCAGCGGCAAACACTCTTTTAAACCAGGGATCAGCTTCAAACACTTTTTAAAAACAGGGATCAGCTGCAAACACTCTTTTAAAACAGGGATCAGCTGCAAACACTCTTTTCAAACTGGGATCAGCTGAAAACACTCTTTCAAACCAGGGACCAGCTGCAAACCCTTTTTTATAACAGGGATCAGCTGCAAACAAACTTTTGAACCAGGGTTCAGCTGCAAATGTTCTTTTGAACCAGGGATCAGCTGCAAACACTTCTTTAAACCAGGGATCAGCTGCAAACACTCTTTTAAACCAGGGATCAGCGGTAAACACTTTTTAAAACCAGGGATCAGCTGCAAACAGTCTTTCAAAACAGGGATCAGCTGCACACACTCTTTTAAACCAGGGATAAGCTGCAAACACTCTTTTAAAACAGGGATCAG
This sequence comes from Entelurus aequoreus, assembly GCF_033978785.1. Lineage (NCBI taxonomy): Eukaryota > Metazoa > Chordata > Actinopteri > Syngnathiformes > Syngnathidae > Entelurus > Entelurus aequoreus. The sequence continues at coordinate 17,436,435 of NC_084737.1, forward strand.
CTGCAAACACTCTTTTAAACCAGGGATCAGCTACAAAAACACTCTTTTAAACCAGGGATCAGTTGCAAACACTTTTTTGAAACAAGGTTCAGCTGCAAACTCTCTTTTAAAACAGGGATCAGCTGCAAACACTCTTTTAAAACAGGGATCAGCTGCAAACACTCTTTTAAAACAGGAATCAGCTGCACACAATCTTTTAAACCAGGGATCAGCTGCAAACACTTTTTAAAAAACAAGGATCAGCTACAAACATACTCTTTTAAACCAGGGACCAGCTGCAAACACTTTTTTGAAACAATGATCAGCTGAAAACTCTCTTTTAAAACAGGGATCAGCTGCAAACACTCTTTTAAACCAGGGATCAGCTGAAAACACTCTTTTAAACCAGGGACCAGCTGCAAACCCTTTTTTAAAACAGGGATCAGCTGCAAACACTCTTTTAAACCAGGGATCAGCGGTAAACACTTTTTAAAACCAGGGATCAGCTGCAAACAGTCTTTCAAAACAGGGATCAGCTGCACACACTCTTTTAAACCAGGGATAAGCTGCAAACACTCTTTTAAAACAGGGATAAGCTGTAAACACTCTTTTAAAACAGGGATCAGCTGCAAACACTCTTTTAAACCAGGGATCAGCTACAAAAACACTCTTTTAAACCAGGGATCAGCTGCAAACACTTTTTTGAAACAAGGATCAGCTGCAAACTCTCTTTTAAAACAGGGATCAGCTGCAAACACTCTTTTAAAACAGGGATCAGCTGCACACATTCTTTTAAACCAGGGATCAGCGGCAACTACTCTTTTAAACCAGGGATCAGCTGCAAACACTTTTTTTAAAAACAAGGATCAGCTACAAACATACTTTTTTAAACCAGGGACCAGCTGCAAACACTTTTTTGAAACAAGGATCAGCTGCAAACTCTCTTTTAAAACAGGGATCAGCTGCAAACACTCTTTTAAACCAGGGATCAGCTGCAAACACTTCTTTAAACCAGGGATCAGCTGCAAACACTCTTTTAAACCAGGGATCAGCGGTAAACACTTTTTAAAACCAGGGATCAGCTGCAAACAGTCTTGCAAAACAGGGATCAGCTGCACACACTGTTTTAAACCAGGGATAAGCTGCAAACACTCTTTTAAAACAGGGATAAGCTGTAAACAGTCTTTTAAAACAGGGATCAGCTGCAAACACTCTTTTAAACCAGGGATCAGCTACAAAAACACTCCTTTAAACCAGGGATCAGCTGCAAACACTTTTTTGAAACAAGGATCAGCTGCAAACTCTCTTTTAAAACAGGGATCAGCTGCAAACACTCTTTTAAAACAGGGATCAGCTGCACACACTCTTTTAAACCAGGGATCAGCGGCAACTACTCTTTTAAACCAGGGATCAGCTGCAAACACTTTTAAAAAAAGAAGGATCAGCTACAAACATACTCTTTTAAACCAGGGACCAGCTGCAAACACTTTTTTGAAACAAGGATCAGCTGCAAACTTTCTTTTAAAACAGGGATCAGCTGCAAACACTTTTTTAAAAACAGGGATCAGCTGCAAATACTCTTTTAAAGCAAAGATCAGCTGCAAACACATTTCTAAACAGGGATCAGCTGCATACACTCTTTTAAAACAGGGATCAGCGGCAAACACTCTTTTAAAACAGGGATCAGCTGCAAACACTGTTTTAAAGCAGGGATACGCTGCAAACACTTTCTTAAAGCAGGGATCAGCTGCAAACACGCTTTCAAAATAGGGATCAGCTGCAAACACTCTTTTAAACCAGGGATCAGCTGCAAACACTCTTTTAAATGAGGGATCAGCTGCAAACACTCTTTTAAAACAGGGATCAGCTGCAAACACTCTTTTAAACGAGGGACCAGCTGCAAACACTCTTTTAAAACAGGGATCGGCTGCAAACATGTGTGATAAGCACCATCACACAAGATGTTGAAATAGAACGGTGGCATCAGTCACTTTTTCTGATCAAACCTCCTAGAACAATCCGGATGGTTCTTTTCCTCTTTGGTCCGGAGGACACGACGTCCACAGTTTCCAAAAACAATTTGAAATGTGGACTCACCAGACCACAGAACACTTTTCCACTCTGTATCAGTCCATCTTAGATGAGCTCAGGCCCAACGAAGCCGACGGCGTTTCCGGGTGTTGTTGATAAACGGTTTTCGCCTTGCATAGGAGAGTTTTAACTTGCACTTACAGATGGAGCGACAACCTGTAGTTACTGACAGGGGTTTTCTGAAGTGTTCCTGAGCCCATGTGGTGATATCCTTTACACACTGATGTCGCTTTTTGATGCAGTACCGCCTGAGGGATCCGAGGTCAAAGGCATTGCTGCTTATGTGTAGTGATTTCTCCAGATTCTATGAACCCTTTGATGATATTACTGAGCGTAGATGGTGAAATACCTCAATTCCTTGCAATAGCTGGTTGAGAAAGGTTTTTCCTAAACTGTTCAACAATTTGCTCACACATTTGTTGACAAAGTGGTGACCCTCGCCCCATCCTTGTTTGTGAATGACTGACCATTTCATGGAATCTGCTTTTATACCCAATCATGGCACCCACCTGTTCCCAATTTGCCTGTTCACCTGTGGGATGTTCCAAATAAGTGTTAGATTTGCATTCCTCAACTTTCTCAGTCTTTTTTGCCACTTGTGCCATCTTTTTTTAAACATGTTGCAGACATCAAATTCCAAATGAGTTTATATTTGCCAAGAAAGTTTTCCAGTTGGAACGTTAAATATCTTGTCTTTGCAGTCTATTCAATTGAATATACGTTAAAAAAGGATTTGCAAATCATTGTATTCTCTTTTTATTTACCATTTATACAATGTGCCAACTTCACTGCTTTGTAGTTAGAAGTAGTAGTAGTAGTAGTAGTTATAATACTAATGGTAATTAGTAGTGGAAGTAGTAGTAGTAGTTATAATACTAATGGTAATTAGTAGTAGAAGTAGTAATAGTAGTAGTAGTAGTAGTAGTAGTAGTAATAGTAGTTAGTAGTAGTAGTAATAGTTGTTAGTAGTAGTAATAGTAGTAGTGTAGTAGTAGTAGTAGTAATAATAGGATGTAGTAGTAGCAGTAGTAGTAGTTAGTAGTAGTAGTTGTTGTAATACTAATGGTAATTGGTCAAAGTAGTAGTAGTAATGGTAGTTAGTAGTAGTAGTAATAGTAGTTAGTAGTAGTAGTAGTAGTAGGATGTTGTAGTGGTAGTAATAGTAGTTAGTAATAGTAGTTAGTAGTAGTAGTAGTAGTAGTAATAATAGGATGTAGTAGTAGCAGTAGTAGTAGTTAGTAGTAGTAGTAGTAGTTGTTGTTGTATTACTAATGGTAATTAGTAGAAGTAGTAGTAGTAGTAGTAATGGTAGTTAGTAGTAGTAATAATAGTAGTTAGTAGTAGTAGTAGTAGTAGGATGTTGTAGTAGTATTAATAGTAGTTAGTAGTAGTAGTTAGTAGTAGTAGTAGTAGTAGTAATAATAATAATAGTAGTTAGTAATAGTAGTAGTAGTAATAGTGGTAGTAGTAGTATTAATAGTAGTTATTAGTAGTAGTAATAGTAGTTAGTAGTAGTAGTGGTTATAGTAGTAGTGGTAGTAGTAGTTGTAGTAGTAATAGTAGTAGTAGTAGTAGTAGTAGGTGGTAGTAGTAGTAGTAGTAGTAGTAGTAATAGGATGTAGTAGTAGTAATAGTAGTTAGTACTAGTAGTAGTAGTAGTGGTAGTAGTAGTAGTAGTAGTAGTAGTAGTAGTGGTAGTAGTAGTAGTAATAGTAGTAGTAGTAGTAGTAGTAGTAGTATTAATAGTAGTTAGTAGTAGTAGTAGTATTAACAGTAGTTACTATTAGTAGTAGTAATAGTAGTAGTAGTAATAGTAGTTAGTAATAGGAGTAGTATTAACAGTAGTTAATATTATTATTATTATTATTAGTAGTAGTAGTAATAGTAGTAGTGGTAGTAGTAGTAATAGTAGTAATGTAGTAGTAGTAGTAGTAGTAGTAGCAGTAGTAGTAGTAATAGTAGTAATGTAGTAGTAGTTAGTAGTAGGAGTAGTATTAACAGTAGTTAATATTAGTAGTAGTAGTAATAGTAGTTAGTAATAGTAGTATTACTAACCGTAGTTAGTATTAGTAGTAGTAATAGTAGAATTTACCACCGTACCAAGTTAAATAGGGACTTATTATTTCTAGAAGTTAGTGTAGTGATTGTGTGGATTGATACAAACAATAACACAACACTTGACCTGTGGACATGTTTGTGTGCTGCGGGGGAATACAAGTGCAGAAGTCAAGTTCTACTGAGTAGGGAGATACTGTATCTGCTGAGGTCCTGCAGGCAAACATTGTTTTGTAAATATCTATAATAATAGAATATAATATCACTGCTTTGAATCCACATTCTCAGGAGGAATGTGGAAATACAGCGAAACATGTGGCAACAGGTACAAACTAAGTATTTTACCGCGTATAAACGCTTTAAAGAGAGGAATAAAAACACAACTTCTCTCATCTCCAGTCATCAATCACAAGATCAAAACCCCGAATCACAATCAAAGTTGACGATACAAAAGCCCAGACCACTTTCCTGTGCCTCAAAAACACCTTTTGGCCCCTGAGGCCAGCTGAGAGTGGCAGAGCATTCCTTTCATCAAGAAGTCTCGCCTTCTTCTTCCCTCCGTGCGTTTATAGTCCATCAGAGACCAGCAGCAGACGCTTAGTGATCAGAGACAAGTGGGTCATGTGACCGATCCATGGTGGAACTTCACCTGTTCCTCGTTCTGGATTCTGGAGCGCCGTGTTATTTCTGATGGAAGACATGAAATGTCTTGATTTTATTGATCGCGTCATGTCCGCGTGGGTTGCTACGGTTACCACATAGGTGTCACACTGCTTCTCATTGAGGGCCGGGAGGGGTCCCTGTGAGGGCCACACTCAATAAAGCATACATTTACATCAACTCATGGTATTTTTACACCATTATTTACTACTACACAGCTACTCTACCGTGCACAATTTTCTCCCGATTCAAACCGTTCCAAATTCAAACTGTTAAGCCTATTTGAGAATCGCGGGCTTTCCCCTTGACACATTCCCAAAATTCCCAGATTTTCCAGAATTCCAGGTTTTCTGTGACATTTTTCCCATTCAAAATGAATTGGCCATTTTTCCAACTTTCACCATTTCCACATTTTTCAACCAATTCAAACCATTCACCCTTTTTTCTGTCGAATATTCCTTCTGCATTTTTCAACCTACATCAACCGTTCTACTGTCAAATAATTCCTCTTAAACAGGACCAAAAAAAAAGGCTTTTTTTTTCAACTGGAAAAATTCCCGCTTTTCCCCGAAATTCCAGGAATTCAGGAATTTCTGAAATAAAAATGTAACTACTTCAACATTTCTCGACTGATTTGAAAAATTCCAACACCAACCGTTACTCACTCAGAACTCACTCAGAACATTTACATGTTTAGCATTTTCCAAAAAATCCCCAATTTTCCTGAAATTCCCGAAATTCCACAAAATTCTTATTGAAAAGAATGGGACATTTGTCAAAGTTCCACAACTCCCACATTTTATATCCGATTCAAACCGTTCTAACTTCAAAATATTTAGCCTGCTCAGGAATTATGTGCTCTACTTCAATAATTCCAAAAAAAAATTCCTGGTTTCCTAGAATTCCCAGTTTTAGGGACATTTTCTCCATTCAAAATGAATGATTAATTTTCCAAACTTCCACAATTCCCCCTTTTTTCAACTGATTCAAACCGTTCCAACTTCAAACTGTTAAGCCTATTTGATAAAACGCGGGCTTACCCTTGACACATTCCCAAAATTCCCAGATTTTCCAGAATTCCAGGTTTTCTGTGACATTTTTCCCATTCAAAATGAATTGGCCATTTTTCCAACTTTCACCATTTCCACATTTTTCGACCAATTCAAACCATTCCACCTTCAAAATATTCCACTGATCCTGGATATTTAAAAAAAATTCCAGGAATTCCCGTTTTTTAGAACCCTTTTTTCACCCTTTTTTCTGCCGACTACTCCTTCTGCATTTTTCAACCTACATCAACCGTTCTACCGTCAAATAATTCCTGTTAAACAGGACACAAAAAAAGACGTTTTTTTTAAACTGGAAAAATTCCCGCTTTTCCCCGAAATTCCAGGAATTCTGGAATTTCTGAAATAAAAATGTTACTACTTCAACATTTCTCGACTGATTTGAAAAATTCCAACACCAACCGTTACTCACTCAGAACTTACCCAGAACATTCACATGTTTAGCATTTTCAAAAAAATCTACAATTTTCCTTAAATTCCCCAAATTCCACAAAATTCCCATTGAAAAGAAAGGGACATTTGTCAAAGTTCCACAACTCCCACATTTTATATCCGATTCAAACCGTTCTAACTTCAAAATATTTAGCCTGCTCAGGAATTATGTGCTCTACTTCAAAAATTCTAAAAAAAATCCTGGTTTCCTAGAATTCCCAGTTTTAGGGACATTTTCTCCATTCAAAATGAATTATTAATTTTCCAAACTTCCACAATTCCCCCTTTTTTTCATCCGATTCAAACTGTTCCAACTTCAAACTGTTAAGCCTATTTGATAAAACGCGGGCTTTCCCTTGACACATTCCCAAAATTCCCAGATTTTCCAGAATCCCAGGTTTTCTGTGACATTTTTCCCATTCAAAATGAATTGGCCATTTTTCCAACTTTCACCATTTCCACATTTTTCGAACAGTTCAAACCATTCCACCTTCAACATATTCCACTCATCCTGGATATTTAAAAAAAATTCCAGGAATTCCTGTTTTTTTAGAACCCTTTTTTCACCCTTTTTTCTGTCGACTACTCCTTCTGCATTTTTCAACCTACATCAACCGTTCTACCGTCAAATAATTCCTTTTAAACAGGACAAAAAAAAAAGACGTTTTTTTTAAACTGGAAAAATTCCCGCTTTTCCCCGAAATTCCAGGAATTCAGGAATTTCTGAAATAAAAATGTAACTACTTCAACATTTCTCGACTGATTTGAAAAATTCCAACACCAACCGTTACTCACTCAGAACTCACTCAGAACATTCACATGTTTAGCATTTTCCACAAAATCCCCAATTTTCCTGAAATTTCCGAAATTCCACAAAATTCTTATTGAACAGAATGGGACATTTGTCAAAGTTCTACAACTCCCACATTTTATATCCGATTCAAACCGTTCTAACTTCAAAATATTTTACCTGCGCAGGAATTATGTGCTCTACTTCAATAATTCCCAAAAAAAATTCCTGGTATCCTAGAATTCCCAGTTTTTGGGACATTTTCTCCATTCAAAATGAATTATCCATTTTCCAAACTTCCACAATTCCCCCTTTTTTCAACCGATTCAAACCGTTCCAACTTCAAACTGTTAAGCCTATTTGAAAATCACGGGCTTTCCCTTGACACATTCCCAAAATTCCCAGATTTCCCAGAATTCCAGGTTTTCTGTGACATTTTTCCCATTCAAAATGAATTGGCCATTTTTCCAACTTTTACCATTTCCACATTTTTCAACCAATTCAAACCATTCCACCTTCAACATATTCAACTCATCCTGGTTATTTAAAAAAAATTCCAGGAATTCCCGTTTTTTAGAACCCTTTTTTCACCCTTTTTTCTGTCGAATACTCCTTCTGCATTTTTCAACCTACATCAACCGTTCTACTGTCAAATAATTCCTCTTAAACAGGACACCAAAAAAAAGGCTTTTTTTTTTAAATGGAAAAATTCCCGCTTTTCCCCGAAATTCCAGGAATTCAGGAATTTCTGAAATAAAAATGTAACTACTTCAACATTTCTCGACTGATTTGAAAAATTCCAACACCAACCGTTACTCACTCAGAACTCACCCAGAACATTTACATGTTTAGCATTTTCAAAAAAATCTACAATTTTCCTGAAATTCCCAAAATTCCACAAAATTCCCATTGAAAAGAATGGGACATTTGTCAAAGTTCCACAACTCCCACATTTTATATCCGATTCAAACCGTTCTAACTTCAAAATATTTAGCCTGCTCAGGAATTATGTGCTCTACTTCAAAAATTCTAAAAAAAATCCTGGTTTCCTAGAATTCCCAGTTTTAGGGACATTTTCTCCATTCAAAATGAATTATTAATTTTCCAAACTTCCACAATTCCCCCTTTTTTTCCTCCGATTCAAACTGTTCCAACTTCAAACTGTTAAGCCTATTTGATAAAACGCGGGCTTTCCCTTGACACATTCCCAAAATTCCCAGATTTCCCAGAATTCCAGGTTTTCTGTGACATTTTTCCCATTCAAAATGAATTGGCCATTTTTCCAACTTTTACCATTTCCACATTTTTCGACCAATTCAAACCATTCCACCTTCAAAATATTCCACTCATCCTGGATATTTTAAAAAAATTCCAGGAATTCCCGTTTTTTAGAACCCTTTTTTCACCCTTTTTTCTGCCGACTACTCCTTCTGCATTTTTCAACCTACATCAACCGTTCTACCGTCAAATAATTCCTTTTAAACAGGACAAAAAAAAAAGACGTTTTTTTTAAACTGGAAAAATTCCTGCTTTTCCCCGAAATTCCAGGAATTCTGTAATTTCTGAAATAAAAATGTTACTACTTCAACATTTCTCGACTGATTTGAAAAATTCCAACACCAACCGTTACTCACTCAGAACTCACTCAGAACATTTACATGTTTAGCATTTTCCAAAAAATCCCCAATCTTCCTGAAATTCCCGAAATTCCACAAAATTCTTATTGAACAGAATGGGACATTTGTCAAAGTTCTACAACTCCCACATTTTATATCCGATTCAAACCGTTCTAACGTCAAAATATTTTACCTGTGCAGGAATTATGTGCTCTACTTCAATAATTGTAAAAAAAAATCCTGGTTTCCTAGAATTCCCAGTTTTAGGGACATTTTCTCCATTCAAAATGAATTATTAATTTTCCAAACTTCCACAATTCCCCCTTTTTTTCATCCGATTCAAACTGTTCCAACTTCAAACTGTTAAGCCTATTTGATAAAACGCGGGCTTTCCCTTGACACATTCCCAAAATTCCCAGATTTCCCAGAATTCCAGGTTTTCTGTGACATTTTTCCCATTCAAAATGAATTGGCCATTTTTCCAACTTTCACCATTTCCACATTTTTCGACCAATTCAAACCATTCCACCTTCAAAATATTCCACTCATCCTGGATATTTTTAAAAAATTCCAGGAATTCCCGTTTTTTAGAACCCTTTTTTCACCCTTTTTTCTGCCGACTACTCCTTCTGCATTTTTCAACCTACATCAACCGTTCTACCGTCAAATAATTCCTTTTAAACAGGACAAAAAAAAGACGTTTTTTTTAAACTGGAACAATTCCCGCTTTTCCCCGAAATTCCAGGAATTCTGGAATTTCTGAAATAAAAATGTTACTACTTCAACATTTCTCGACTGATTTGAAAAATTCCAACACCAACCGTTACTCACTCAGAACTCACCCAGAACATTTACATGTTTAGCATTTTCCAAAAAATCCCCAATTTTCCTTAAATTCCCGAAATTCCACAAAATTCTTATTGAACAGAATGGGACATTTGTCAAAGTTCTAAAACTCCCACATTTTATATCCGATTCAAACCGTTCTAACTTCAAAATATTTTACCTGTGCAGGAATTATGTGCTCTACTTCAATAATTCCCAAAGAAAATTCCTGGTTTCCTAGAATTCCCAGTTTTTGGGACATTTTCTCCATTCAAAATTAATTATCCATTTTCCAAACTTCCACAATTCCCCCTTTTTTCAACCGATTCAAACCGTTCCAACTTCAAACTGTTAAGCCTATTTGAGAATCACGGGCTTTCCCTTGACACATTCCCAAAATTCCCAGATTTCCCAGAATTCCAGGTTTTCTGTGACATTTTTCCCATTCAAAATGAATTGGCCATTTTTCCAACTTTTACCATTTCCACATTTTTCAACCAATTCAAACCATTCCACCTTCAACATATTCCACTCATCCTGGTTATTTAAAAAAAATTCCAGGAATTCCCGTTTTTTAGAACCCTTTTTTCACCCTTTTTTCTGCCGACTACTCCTTCTGCATTTTTCAACCTACATCAACCGTTCTACTGTCAAATAATTCCTCTTAAACAGGACACAAAAAAAAGGCTTTTTTTTTTTTTAATGGAAAAATTCCCGCTTTTCCCCGAAATTCCAGGAATTCAGGAATTTCTGAAATAAAAATGTAACTACTTCAACATTTCTCGACTGATTTGAAAAATTCCAACACCAACCGTTACTCACTCAGAACTTACCCAGAACATTCACATGTTTAGCATTTTCAAAAAAATCTACAATTTTCCTGAAATTCCCAAAATTCCACAAAATTCCCATTGAAAAGAATGGGACATTTGTCAAAGTTCCACAACTCCCACATTTTATATCCGATTCAAACCGTTCTAACTTCAAAATATTTAGCCTGCTCAGGAATTATGTGCTCTATTTCAAAAATTCTAAAAAAAATCCTGGTTTCCTAGAATTCCCAGTTTTAGGGACATTTTCTCCATTCAAAATGAATTATTAATTTTCCAAACTTCCACAATTCCCCCTTTTTTTCATCCGATTCAAACTGTTCCAACTTCAAACTGTTAAGCCTATTTGATAAAACGCGGGCTTTCCCTTGACACATTCCCAAAATTCCCAGATTTTCCAGAATTCCAGGTTTTCTGTGACATTTTTCCCATTCAAAATGAATTGGCCATTTTTCCAACTTTCACCATTTCCACATTTTTCAACCAATTCAAACCATTCACCCTTTTTTCTGTCGAATATTCCTTCTGCATTTTTCAACCTACATCAACCGTTCTACTGTCAAATAAGTCCTCTTAAACAGGACACACAAAAAAAAGGCTTTTTTTTTAAACTGGAAAAATTCCCGCTTTTCCCCGAAATTCCAGGAATTCAGGAATTTCTGAAATAAAAATGTAACTACTTCAACATTTCTCGACTGATTTGAAAAATTCCAACACCAACCGTTACTCACTCAGAACTCACCCAGAACATTCACATGTTTAGCATTTTCAAAAAAATCCTCAATTTTCCTGAAATTCCCAAAATTCCACAAAATTCCCATTGAAAAGAATGGGACATTTGTCAAAGTTCCACAACTCCCACATTTTATATCCGATTCAAACCGTTCTAACTTCAAAATATTTAGCCTGCTCAGGAATTATGTGCTCTACTTCAAAAATTCTAAAAAAAATCCTGGTTTCCTAGAATTCCCAGTTTTAGGGACATTTTCTCCATTCAAAATGAATTATTAATTTTCCAAACTTCCACAATTCCCCATTTTTTCAACCGATTCAAACCGTTCCAAATTCAAACTGTTAAGCCTATTTGAGAATTGCGGGATTTCCCTTGACAAATTCCCAAAATTCCCAGATTTCCCAGAATCCCAGGTTTTCTGGGACATTTTTCCCATTCAAAATGAATTGGCCATTTTTCAAACTTTCACCATTTCCACATTTTCCGACCAATTCAAATAATTCCACCTTCAACATATTCCACTCATCCTGGATATTCAAAATATAATTTTTCCAAGTTAAAAATTTTTTTTCAACCTACATCAACCGTTCTACCATCAAATCATTCCTCTTAAACAGGACACACAAAAATATTTAAAAAAAATTAAACTGGAAAAATTCCCGCTTTTCCCCGAAATTCCAGGAATTCAGGAATTTCTGAAATAAAAATGTTACTACTTCAACATTTCTCGACTGATTTGAAAAATTCCAACACCAGCCATTACTCACTCAGAACTCACTCAGAACTTTTTTTTAGCACGTATCAAAAGTAGTAGTAGTAATAGTTAGTAGCAATAGTAATATTATTACCATTAGTTAGTAGTAGTAGTTAGTAGTAGAAGTTAGTAGCTGACCTTGCAACATTTCTGAGAGTTTACCTGCATTGATGTCTTTGAATATGAACCTGTTTGGACAGGAAGCACAAACTCAACTTCCTGTCGTGTCCTTCAGGTGACCCTGACTGTCCTTTCGATGACTCGTGATGATGCAACATGCAACAACTCTTGCTAATGGAGAAAGTGCAGCAAAGACTGTAGACTTGGTAGATGACTTGTTGTTTTATGTAGACTTGGTAGAGGACTTGTTGTTTTATGTGAACTTGGTAGAGGACTTGTTGTTTTATGTGGACTTGGTAGGGGAGTTTGTTGTTTTATGGGGAATTGGTAGAGGACTTGTTGTTTTATGTGGACTTGGTAGAGGACTTGTTGTTTTATGTGGACTTGGTAGGGGAGTTTGTTGTTTTATGCGGAATTGGTAGAGGACTTGTTGTTTTATGTGGACTTTGTAGAAGGCTTGTTTTATGTGGACTTGGTAGAGGACTTGTTGTTTTATGTAGACTTGGTAGAGGACTTGTTGTTTTATGTTGACTTAGTAGAGGATTGTTGTTTTATGTAGACTTGGTAGGGGAATTTGTTGTTTTATGCGGAATTGGTAGAGGACTTGTTGTTTTATGTGGACTTTGTAGAGGGCTTGTTTTATGTGGACTTGGTAGAGGACTTGTTGTTTTATGTAGACTTGGTAGAGGACTTGTTGTTTTATGTAGACTTGGTAGAGGACTTGTTGTTTTATGTTGACTTAGTAGAGGACTTGTTGTTTTATGTAGACTTGGTAGGGGAGTTTGTTGTTTTATGCGGAATTGGTAGAGGACTTGTTGTTTTATGTGGACTTTGTAGAGGACTTGTGTTATGTGGACTCGGTAGAGGAGTTTGTTTTTTATGTGGACTTGGTAGAGGACTTGCTGTTTTATGAGACTTGGTAAATGACTTGTTGTATAATGGGTATTTGGTAGAGGATTTGTTGAATAATGTGGACTTGGTAGAGGATTTGTTGAATAATGCGGAATTGGTAGAAGACTTGTTGAATAATGTGGACTTGGTTGATGACTTGTTGTTTTATGTGGACTTTGTAGAGGAGTTTGTTTATTATGTGGACTTGGTAGAAGACTTGTTGTTTTATGTAGACTTGGTAGAGGACTTGTTGTTTTATGTGGACTTGGTAGCGTATTTGTGGTTTTATGTGGACTTGGTAGCGTATTTGTTGTTTTATGTGGATTTGGTAGAGGACTTGCTGTTTTATGAGACTTGGTAAAGGACTTGTTGTATAATGGGTATTTGGTAGAGGATTTGTTGAATAATGTGGACTTGGTAGAGGATTTGTTGAATAATGCAGAATTGGTAGAAGACTTGTTGAATAATGCAGAATTGGTAGAAGACTTGTTGAATAATGTGAACTTGGTAGATGACTTGTTGTTTTATGTTGACTTAGTAGAGGACTTGTTGTTTCATGTGGACTTGGTAGAGGAGTTAGTTTTTTATGTAGACTTGGTAGAGGACTTGCTGTTTTATGAAACTTGGTAAAGGACTTGTTGTATAATGGGTATTTGGTAGAGGATTTGTTGAATAATGTGGACTTGGTAGAGGATTTGTTGAATAATGCGGAATTGGTAGGAGACTTGTTGAATAATGTGAACTTGGAAGATGACTTGTTGTTTTATGTGGACTTGGTAGAGTATTTGTTGATTAATGTGGACTTGGTAGAGGTCTTGTTGAATAATGTGGTTGGTAGGGGTTTTGTTGACCCATGCGGACTTGGTAGAGGATTTGTTGAATAACGTGGACTTGGTAGAGGACTGGTTGATTGACATGGACTAGGTAGAGGACTTGTTGATTAACTTGGACTTGGGAGGGGAGTCGTTAAATCATGCGGACTTGGTAGAGGATTTGTTGAAGAATGTGGACTTGTTAGAGTACTTGTTGAATAATATGAACTTGATAGAGGACTTGTGTTATGTGGACTTGATAGCGAACGTATTGTTTCATGTGGACTTGATAGAGGATTTGTTGATTAATGTAGACTTGGTAGAGGACTTATTGTTTGATGTGGACTTGGTAGAGGATTTGTTGATTAATGTAGACTTGGTAGAGGTTTTGTTGAATAATGTAGACTTTGTAGGGTATTTGTTGACCCATGCGGACTTGGTAGAGGATTTGTTGAATAACGTGGACTTGGTAGAGGACTGGTTGATTGACGTGGAGTAGGTAGAGGACTTGTTGATTAACTTGGACTTGGGAGGGGGTTTGTTGACTCAGGCAGACTTGGCAGAGGATTTGTTGAATAATGTGGACTTGTTAGAGTACTTGTTGAATAATATGAACTTGATAGAGGGCTTGTTGTTTTATGTGGACTTGATAGCGGACTTATTGTTTCATTTGGACTTGGTAGAGGATTTGTTGATTAATGTAGACTTGGTAGAGGTTTTGTTGAATAATAAGGACTTTGTAGGGTATTTGTTGACCCATGCGGACTTGGTAGAGGACTTGTTGAATAATGTGAACTTGGCAGATGACTTGTTGTTTTATGTGGACTTAGTAGAGGACTTGTTGTTTTATGTGGACTTGGTAGAGGATTTGTTGATTAATGTAGACTTGGTAGAGGACTTATTGTTTCATGTGGACTTGGTAGAGGATTTGTTGATTAATGTAGACTTGGTAGAGGTTTTGTTGAAAAATAAGGACTTTGTAGGGTATTTGTTGACCCATGCGGACTTGTTAGAGGACTTGTTGAATAATGTGGACTTGGTAGAGGATTTGTTGATTAATGTAAACTTGGTAGAGGTTTTGTTGAATAATGTGGTTGGTAGGGGATTTGTTGACCCATGCGGACTTAGTAGAGGATTTGTTGAATAACGTGGACTTGGTAGAGGACTGGTTGAATGACGTGGAGTAGGTATAGGACTTGTTGATTAACTTGGACTTGGGAGGGGAGTCGTTAAATCATGCGGACTTGGTAGAGGATTTGTTGAATAATGTGGACTTGTTAGAGTACTTGTTGAATAATATTAACTTGATAGAGGACTTGTGTTATGTGGACTTGATAGCAAACTTATTGTTTCATGTGGACTTGGTAGAGGATTTGTTGATTAATGTAGACTTGGTAGAGGACTTATTGTTTGATGTGGACTTGGTAGAGGATTTGTTGATTAATGTAGACTTGGTAGAGGTTTTGTTGAATAATGTAGACTTTGTAGGGTATTTGTTGACCCATGCGGACTTGGTAGAGGATTTGTTGAATAACGTGGACTTGGTAGAGGACTGGTTGATTTACGTGGACTAGGTAGAGGACTTGTTGATTAACTTGGACTTGGGAGGGGAGTCGTTAAATCATGCGGACTTGGTAGAGGATTTGTTGAATAATGTGGACTTGTTAGAGTACTTGTTGAATAATATGAACTTGATAGAGGACTTGTGTTATGTGGACTTGATAGCGAACTTATTGTTTCATGTGGACTTGGTAGAGGATTTGTTGATTAATGTAGACTTGGTAGAGGACTTATTGTGTGATGTGGACTTGGTAGAGGATTTGTTGATTAATGTAGACTTGGTAGAGGTTTTGTTGAATAATGTAGACTTTGTAGGGTATTTGTAGACCCATGCGAACTTGGTAGAGGATTTGTTGAATAACGTGGACTTGGTAGAGGACTGGTTGATTGACGTGGAGTAGGTAGAGGACTTGTTGATTAACTTGGACTTGGGAGGGGGTTTGTTGACTCAGGCAGACTTGGTAGAGGATTTGTTGAATAATGTGGACTTGTTAGAGTACTTCTTGAATAATATGAACTTGATAGAGGGCTTGTTGTTTTATGTGGACTTGATAGCGGACTTATTGTTTCATGTGGACTTGGTAGAGGATTTGTTGATTAATGTAGACTTGGTAGAGGTTTTGTTGAATAATAAGGACTTTGTAGGGTATTTGTTGACCCATGCGGACTTGGTAGAGGACTTGTTGAATAATGTGAACTTGGCAGATGACTTGTTGTTTTATGTGGACTTAGTAGAGGACTTGTTGTTTTATGTGGACTTGGTAGAGGATTTGTTGATTAATGTAAACTTGGTAGAGGTTTTGTTGAATAATGTGGTTGGTAGGGGATTTGTTGACCCATGCGGACTTAGTAGAGGATTTGTTGAATAACGTGGACTTGGTAGAGGACTGGTTGAATGACGTGGAGTAGGTATAGGACTTGTTGATTAACTTGGACTTGGGAGGGGATTCGTTAAATCATGCGGACTTGGTAGAGGATTTGTTGAATAATGTGGACTTGTTAGAGGACTTGTTGAATAATATGAACTTGATAGAGGACTTGTGTTATGTGGACTTGATAGCAAACTTATTGTTTCATGTGGACTTGGTAGAGGATTTATTGATTAATGTAGACTTGGTAGAGGACTTATTGTTTCATGTGGACTTGGTAGAGGATTTGTTGATTAATGTAGACTTGGTGGAGGTTTTGTTGAATAATGTAGACTTTGTAGGGTATTTGTTTACCCATGCGGACTTGGTAGAGGATTTGTTGAATAACGTGGACTTGGTAGAGGACTGGTTGATTGACGTGGAGTAGGTAGAGGACTTGTTGATTAACTCGGACTTGGGAGGGGATTTGTTGACTCATGCGGACTTGGTAGAGGATTTGTTGAATAATGTGGACTTGTTAGAGGACTTGTTGAATAATATGAACTTGATAGAGGACTTGTGTTATGTGGACTTGATAGCGAACTTATTGTTTCATGTGGACTTGGTGGAGGATTTGTTGATTATTGTAGACTTGGTAGAGGACTTGTTGTTTCATGTGGACTTGGTAGAGGATTTGTTGATTAATGTAGACTTGGTAGAGGTTTTGTTGAATAATGTGGACTTTGTAGGGTATTTGTTGACCCATGCGGACTTGATAGAGGATTTGTTGAATAATGTGGACTTGGTAGAGGATGTGGAGTAGGTAGAGGACTTGTTGATTACATTGGATTTGGGAGGGGATTTGTTGACTCATGCGGACTTGGTAGAGGATTTGTTGAATAATGTGGACTTGTTAGAGTACTTGTTGAATAATATCAACTTGATAGAGGACTTGTTGTTTTATGTGGACTTGGTAGCGGACTTATTGTTTCATGTGGACTTGGTGGAGGATTTGTTGATTAATGTAGACTTGGTAGAGGACTTGTTGTTTCATGTGGACTTGGTAGAGGATTTGTTGAATAATGTAGACTTTGTAGGGTATTTGTTGACCCATGTGGACTTGGTAGAGGACTTGTTGAATAATGTGAACTTGGCAGATGACTTGTTGTTTTATGTGGACTTAGTAGAGGACTTGTTGTTTTATGTGGACTTGGTAGAGGATTTGTTGATTAATGTAGACTTGGTAGAGGTTTTGTTGAATAATGTGGACTTGGTAGGGGATTTGTTGACCCATGCGGACTTGGTAGAGTATTTGTTGAATAACATGGACTTGTTAGAGGACTTGTTGAATAATATGAACTTGGTAGATTACTTGTTGTTTTATGTGGACTTGGTAGAGGATTTGTTGATTAATGTAAACTTGGTAGAGGTTTTGTTGAATAATGTGGTTGGTAGGGGATTTGTTGACCCATGCGGACTTAGTAGAGGATTTGTTGAATAACGTGGTCTTGGTAGAGGACTGGTTGATTGACGTGGAGTAGGTAGAGGACTTGTTGATTAACTTGGACTTGGGAGGGGATTTGTTGACTCATGCGGACTTGGTAGAGGATTTGTTGAATAATGTGGACTTGTTAGAGTACTTGTTGAATAATATCAACTTGATAGAGGACTTGTTGTTTTATGTGGACTTGATAGCGGACTTATTGTTTCATGTGGACTTGGTGGAGGATTTATTGATTAATGTAGACTTGGTAGAGGACTTGTTGTTTCATGTGGACTTGGTAGAGGATTTGTTGATTAATGTAGACTTGGTAGAGGTTTTGTTGAATAATGTGGACTTTGTAGGGTATTTGTTGACCCATGCGGACTTGGTAGAGGATTTGTTGAATAACGTGGACTTGGTAGAGGATGTGGACTAGGTAGAGGACTTGCTGATTAACTTGGATTTGGGAGGGGATTTCTTGACTCATGCGGACTTGGTAGAGGATTTGTTGAATAATGTGAACTTGTTAGAGTACTTGTTGAATAATATCAACTTGATAGAGGACTTGTTGTTTTATGTGGACTTGGTAGCGGACTTATTGTTTCATGTGGACTTGGTGGAGATTTGTTGATTAATGTAGACTTGGTAGAGGACTTGTTGTTTCATGTGGACTTGGTAGAGGATTTGTTGATTAATGTAGACTTGGTAGAGGTTTTGTTGAATAATGTAGACTTTGTAGGGTATTTGTTGACCCATGTGGACTTGGTAGAGGACTTGTTGAATAATGTGAACTTGGCAGATGACTTGTTGTTTTATGTGGACTTAGTAGAGGACTTGTTGTTTTATGTGGACTTGGTAGAGGATTTGTTGATTAATGTAGACTTGGTAGAGGTTTTGTTGAATAATGTGGACTTGGTAGGGGATTTGTTGACCCATGCGGACTTGGTAGAGTATTTGTTGAATAACATGGACTTGTTAGAGGACTTGTTGAATAATATGAACTTGGTAGATGACTTGTTGTTTTATGTGGACTTGGTAGAGGATTTGTTGATTAATGTAAACTTGGTAGAGGTTTTGTTGAATAATGTGGTTGGTAGGGGATTTGTTGACCCATGCGGACTTAGTAGAGGATATGTTGAATAACGTGGTCTTGGTAGAGGACTGGTTGATTGACGTGGAGTAGGTAGAGGACTTGTTGATTAACTTGGACTTGGGAGGGGATTTGTTGACTCATGCGGACTTGGTAGAGGATTTGTTGAATAATGTGGACTTGTTAGAGTACTTGTTGAATAATATCAACTTGATAGAGGACTTGTTGTTTTATGTGGACTTGATAGCGGACTTATTGTTTCATGTGGACTTGGTAGAGGATTTGTTGATTAATGTAGACTTGGTAGAGGACTTGTTGTTTCATGTGGACTTGGTAGAGGATTTGTTGATTAATGTAGACTTGGTAGAGGTTTTGTTGAATAATGTGGACTTTGTAGGGTATTTGTTGACCCATGCGGACTTGATAGAGGATTTGTTGAATAACGTGGACTTGGTAGAGGATGTGGACTAGGTAGAGGACTTGTTGATCAACTTGGATTTGGGAGGGGATTTCTTGACTCATGCGGACTTGGTAGAGGATTTGTTGAATAATGTGGACTTGTTAGAGTACTTGTTGAATAATATCAACTTGATAGAGGACTTGTTGTTTTATGTGGACTTGGTAGCGGACTTATTGTTTCATGTGGACTTGGTGGAGATTTGTTGATTAATGTAGACTTGGTAGAGGACTTGTTGTTTCATGTGGACTTGGTAGAGGATTTGTTGATTAATGTAGACTTGGTAGAGGTTTTGTTGAATAATGTAGACTTTGTAGGGTATTTGTTGACCCATGTGGACTTGGTAGAGGACTTGTTGAATAATTTGAACTTGGCAGATGACTTGTTGTTTTATGTGGACTTAGTAGAGGACTTGTTGTTTAATGTAGACTTGATAGACGATTTGTTGAATAACGTGGACTAGGTAGAGGACCTGTTGATTAACATGGATTTGGCAGAGGATTTGTTGACTCAGGTGGACTTGGTAGGGATGTCCTGGCCGTACATTAAAAGTGACTTCCAGGTGTGACTCACGTCTTTGGTCTGACTGAAGCGATCTCATGTCTGAGTTGTAATGAGGTCATTATAAGTCATGAGTCGTGATTCACGAGTCATCCTTGTTATGATGAAAGGTTTGCGTGGCGCTGACTTCTTCATCTTCAGGACTTCTGGCTGCAGGCTGGATCTTCTCCTCTGCCTCACTGACGACCATGTGGGCTTCCTGAGTGCTTATCTTGTTCCCACAGGAGCTGCTGACTCCGAGGTTGAGAAGGCAGAACTCGCCGGTGTCCAATGTCCTGATTCCCTTGGTCCAAAAGACTCCAATCAAACTTCAAAGGGAGTCAAGTGTTGCCAAGGTGCGCGATGAGGGTCTTCAGAGGGGGACACAAGTCATACAGGTGCTGCAACACATTCAGACATGTCTCATTGCACGCCATCCATGCTGGTGGCGTGGAAGTCAACCACTACATGCTTGGAAGCTCTCTTAGTCATCACATTATGTTCCTAACATCCCACAAATAAATGCAGTAATTAACACGCCCATGAAATAATTATATTTATATTTTTCATGTTGTATAAAGTCTGAATGATGATGTTGCATAGAAGCCCCTCCTCCTGCTAGCTTGATGCTAACATTCCCCTCCGATTTCAGATCAACATTTGCAGTAAAAAGACATTGTTGTCATTTTTAGATGATCTTCCGCTCCAGAACTCTCTGACTGCTTTCCTTCACTGTGTCGGAAGAAAAGTGCCTTGTTGCTATGTGTAAAGGAAATCTACACATTTCTACAAATAAGATGATTTTATGCAGCAGATACCTGGAATATGTCAATCATGTGTCATTCATATTTCAATCACATGCCAATCATATGTCAATTATATGTCAATCAAATATCAATCATATGTCAATCATATATCAATCATATGTCAAATATATGTCAATCATATGCCGGTCATCTGTCAATTATATATCAATCATATATCAATCATATGTCAACTATATGTCAATCATATTTCAATCACATAAATAACAATCATACATCAATCATATATCAATCACATGTCAACTATATATCAATTATATTTCAATCACATAAATATCAATCATACATCAATCATATATCAATCATATGTCAATCATAAATCAATCATACATAAATCATTTATCAATCATATGTCAACCATATGTCAATCATATATCAATAATATGTCAATAATATGTAAATCATATATCAATCATATGTCAACTATATATCAATCATATTTAAATCCCATAAATATCAATCATACATCAATCATATATCAATCATATGTCAATCATGTATCAATTATATTTCAATCACATAAATGTCAATCATAAATCAATCCTATATCAGTCATATGTCAACCATATGTCAATCATATATCAGTAATATTTCAATCATATATCAATTATATGTCAACTATATATCAATCATATTTAAATCCCATAAATATCAATCATAAATCAATCATATATCAATCATGCATCAATCATATATCAATCATATGTCAATCATATATCAATCACATATCAATCATACATCAATCATATACCAATCATACGTCAATCATAAATCAATCATATATCAATCATACATCAATCATATATCAATCATATGTCAATCATATCAATCATATGTCAATCATATATCAATTATATATCAATCATACATCAATCATATATCAATCGTATATCAATTATATATCAATTATACATCAATTATATATCAATTATACATATCAATCATATATCAATCGTACATCAATTATACATCAATTTTATATACCAATCATAAATCAATTATATATCAATCATATATCAATCACATGTCAATCATTTGTGTTTTTAACGATGATTGGCATGATAGTGAAGTGACTGACTCTCTTCGATTCCCAGTCAGTGACGGAGCCAACGTGAGAGAAATTCTCCTCTAAGTGCAATAGGGGTGTCCAAAAAAATAAAAATCGATTTTCAGATGAATCACGATTCTTATTTGTAATGATTAAAAAAAATGAAAAAATGAAAAAAAATAATAAAAAAATAAAATATATATATATATATATATATATATATATATATATATATATATATATATATATATATATATATATATATATATATATATATATATATATATATATAATATACACATATAGTTTTTATTTATTTATTTATTTATTTTAATCTGTCCTGTCCATCCACTCAGACAAATCCTGTACAATGTAGAACGGAGAACCCTAGGGGTGCACAGAGGTACTGCAGCGAGGTCATGAAATTGTTGGTCAATTAGATTTTTATTTTGATACATTTTTTACAATCTTTCCACAATTGTACCACAAATGCACTTAAACACGCATGAACACACTGCAGGTCAGCTTGTACCCATTCCTGTGAGAATCCTGCGTGATCGCGCGGTTTCATGCTGCCGCCGCCCCCGTCGGCGCGGTCAGACGTGCAGTGGGCGTGGCTTCTCGGCTCCTCGGCCGCCGGGTTACATTCCACGCGAGCGGCTATGAAGTCTGTTATTGAGGGGCGAGAAGAGTGCGTGTTGTGTTCAAAGTCGCGGGACGACAGAAGACTGACGAGTTGAAGAGTTGAGGCTTGCTGAGGAAAAGGCAAAGTGGTCCAAGTAATGAGTTGGCTCGCACTCTTTGTTGTTTCAAAACACATTTTTCTGCTTCACGCCGTGATCGTCACACGGCGGCAGACTCTGCTCCGGCATGTCGGGGATTTGTTCCTGGGATTCCCACACGGCTGCCAGCCTGTGAGGAGGCCTGCAAGTTTCGAGTCATCAGCAAGATGGCCAACACGTCCATCTCTTACCTTCAACGTTAAGTCGCAGATATATACTTGTTAGGAACACAGAAATATTGATGGTAACAGGGCAGTAAAACGGTTGATCAAGCAAAACGTCAGTCATGGTCATGGACTCACTAGCTGTGCAAACTAGCTCTCCAGTCAGCTAAACAGACTCAATAACTCCACAGTGACGTTTTGGTGAATTTATTTGTGAAACTGGAACAATTGATTGATTGATTGATTGAGACTTTTATTAGTAGGTTGCACAGTGAAGTACATATTCCGTACAATTGACCACCAAATGGTAACACCCGAATAAGTTTTTCAACTTGTTTAAGTCGGGGTCCACTTAAATTGATTCATGATACAGATATATACTATCATATATACTATCATCATAATACAGTCATCACACAAGATAATCACATTGAATTATTTACATTATTTACAATCAGGAGTGTGGAGGGGGGGTGGGGGGGGGGGGGTGGGTGGGATATGGACATCAAGTAGTGGACATAGAGAGAGAGAGAGAGAGAGATCAGAAGGCATAAGAAAAAGAATCTGCATTTGATTGTTTACATTTGATTATTAGCAATCCGGGGAGGGTGTTAGTTTAGGGTTGTAGCTGCCTGGAGGTGAACTTTTATAGCGGTTTTGAAGGAGGATAGAGATGCCCTTTCTTTTATACCTGTTGGGAGCGCATTCCACATTGATGTGGCATAGAAAGAGAATGAGTTAAGACCTTTGTTAGTTCGGAATCTGGGTTTAACGTGGTTAGTGGAGCACCCCCTGGTGTTGTGGTTATGGCGGTCATTTACGTTAAGGAAGTAGTTTGACATGTACTTCGGTATCAGGGAGGTGTAGCGGATTTTATAGACTAGGCTCAGTGCAAGTTGTTTAACTCTGTCCTCCACCTTGAGCCAGCCCACTTTAGAGAAGTGGGTAGGAGTGAGGTGGGATCTGGGGTGGAGGTCTAGAAGTAACCTGACTAGTTTGTTCTGAGATGTTTGGAGTTTAGATTTGAGGGTTTTGGAGGTGCTAGGGTACCAGGAGGTGCATGCGTAATCGAAAAAGGGTTGAACGAGAGTTCCCGCCAGAATCCTCAAGGTGCTTTTGTTGACCAGAGAGGAAATTCTGTAGAGAAATCTCGTTCGTTGGTTAACCTTTTTGATTACCTTGGTTGCCATTTTATCACAGGAAAGGTTAGCCTCTAGAATGGAACCTAGGTAGGTGACCTCATCTTTCCTGGTGATGACACTGTCACCTACTTTTATGGTGAAGTGATTGACTCTCTTAAGTTTGATGTGGGACCCAAACAGGATGGATTCTGTTTTACCCAAGTGGATGGATAGCTTGTTGTCAGCGAGCCAGGTGCAAGTTCTACAGAGCTCAGCACTGAGGATTTTCTCCACCTGTGACTTGTCCTTGCCGGATACCAGCAGGGCAGAGTCATCCGCAAACAAAAACAATTCACAGTCACATGCCGATGACATGTCGTTTATGTATATTAGGAACAGTAAAGGTCCCAATATACTGCCTTGGGGGACTCCACAGTTCACCGAGAGGGGGGGGGACACGGTGCCGTTCACCTCTACCACCTGCTCCCTCCCCTCCAAGTAAGACTGCATCCAGCTCCAAGAGGTTTTGTTAAATCCGATTGCTCTGAGCTTATCCAACAGTATAGCGTGGTTAACGGTGTCAAAGGCCTTCTGAAGGTCCAGCATGACCATGCCGCAGTATTTGCCCGCGTCCACCTCATGTTTGATGTGGTCGGTCAGATAGAGAAGGCATGTGTCAGTGGAGTGGTTAGTTCTGAAGCCGGATTGGAATTTGTACATGAGTTTATTAGTGGCAAGGTAACTATCGACCTGTTCATAAACTATTTTCTCCATTACTTTCGAAATGGAGCTGAGAATAGAAACAGGTCGGTAGTTGCCAGGTTCCAATTTGCTTCCTTTTTTAAAGAGGGGAGTTACTCTTGCTATCTTAAAATCTTTTGGTACTTGGCCTTGTGTAATTGATAGGTTTATTATGTGCGTGATGATCGGGGCAATGATGGAGGCAGAGTCCCTGAGGAATCTGGAGGGAATATTATCAAGGCCGGTGGCCTTGTTAGGGTGGAGCGCGCTCAATTTTTTAAACACCTCATCAGCTGTGACCATTTCTAATTTGAAATCATTGTTGGATACTCCTAGCTTTCTGTAGAAGGCTTTAATGTGTTCTACACCAAAGCGACCAGAGTGGTGGGACAGCTTGTTGACAAGAGTTGCAGCTATGCTGGTGAAAAAGGCGTTAAGTCTGCTAGCTACCTCCATTTTGTCTGTAATGAGGGAGTCACCCTCCTTGATGCTGATGTTGGTGAGTCTTGTTTTAAGTTTCTGGCTGCAACCAGGAAGCTGGTTGTTGAGAATTTTCCAGAGCTCACGTGGCTTATTCGTGTTTTCCTCTATTTTGTCGTTAATGTAATTTTTTTTTAAGGATTTAGTCAGGTTGGTTGACTTATTTCTTAATTTATTGCATTGCTTTTTGAGAGTTGAAAGGAGTAATTTGAGGTTGATATTATTGGGTTGTTTATCTACTTCTGTTTTACATTTTTGGTATTCAGAGTATTTCCTGTCTCTGTCTTTTATGGCAGCTAATAGGTCCGGATTCATCCATGGTTCCGAGCGGGCTTTGATCCTGACTGTTTTCACGGGAGCCATGTCATTTAGTATCTTTAGGAACGCCGTTTTGAAGCGATCCCAAGCGACATCGACCAGGTTGCTCGCGAGCACAGGGGACCAGTCCCACTCATCTAATTTTAAATTGAAATTGTCATTGGAGTATTTTTTGAGGGATCTGGATTGGGCTGTTATGTGGCCATTGGCTTTAGGTTTAGCTATTTTACGGGTGCAGAAGGTTAGATAGTGGTCGCTAAGACCACAGATCATGACCCCACTATTTTTTATTTTAGGTCGGTCTGAAGTGAGAATGAGATCTATGGTTGATTGGGTGGAATCACACACCCTTGTGGGTAGCGCTATTAGCTGGGAAAGACCGTGGAGATTACAAAACTTGCTGAAGGATCTGAAGACAGGCGCATCTTTGCGTTGAATATCTGTGTTCAGATCCCCAGTTATAATTTTCTCCATGTTGTCTGTCCCCGCCAAGCATTCTTCCAAAGCCCCATAGAAATCACTCTGATTAGGGGGTCTATAAACAGTCCCTATTAGTACCGGCTTAGCATTTTTAAATTTGATTTCCGCCCACACAGATTCCAGGTTATTGTGGTTAAGATCAGTGCGAGTTATGTATTTAATATCCTGGTGAATATACATACAAACGCCCCCACCGTGTTTATTCCTATCCTTTCTGATAACCGAAAAGTTTTGTATTTCTATCTCTGAATCAGAAATACTTTGATCAAATTTGGTTTCAGAGAAACACAAGATTTTTACCTTCGTGTTGAGGAACATTTCTCTGATTTGGTCGAGTTTGGCTCCAGAGAGGCTGTTCACATTAAGGTGGATGATGTGTAGTCCACTGGAACCAAAAAGAGCATCAGAGTCCGCTGTGTTGTGGTACTGACCAGAAAAATTGTTGGTTATTATTGCTGTTGCAGTTGAAGAGCAAGGAGAGAGAGGAGAGAGAGGCATATTGGTCGTCCTCCAGGTGAAGGGGGAGGGAGAGAAAGGGGGAGGGGAGGGAGAGGGAGGAGGAGGCCAGGTAGGGTTGCTGGGGGATGGGTTGGGTTTCCTTTTGGCGGGCTTTTTTGAAGACAAAGAGAAAGAGAATAACGAAAATGTTTGTGTAAAGGCGCCTCTAAATCCTGTGTATGGCGCGTCCTCGGCCGTCCGGGACCGGGGAGAGGTCGCGTGGACCCCCGCCATCTCGTGCAGTTCCCCGCAATCACCGATGTCTGGGTCGCCGTCCACCGCAGCCGCCGCGTCGTTCACCGCCGCTGAGTCGCTGCCTTCTCTGATGACTGGGTCGTCCTCCACCGCCGCCGCCGAGCCTCCGACCGTGTCGATGAACGGGGCGAAGTCCTCCGCCGAGCCGCCGACCGCAGGAGCACAGGTGAGCTTGAGCTGAGACGAGCCGGTAGCCGAGTTAGCTTCGATGGCGACGCTAGCAGTAGCATTGCTAGTCTTCGCCAGTCGGGACAACATTAACCGTGTTGTTGCAGGTCCAGGGTTGAGTTCAGTGTCTCCTGATAGTAGAAGTAATAGAAGTATTATTGACTTTCTGTCTATCCTTCCAGTCAGGGGCATGTTTCTTCTGCCTCGATGTGCAGACAAGCACGATGCTAACACGTTAGCTCCGAAGCCAAGGTGCTTCGCCGATATATTGTCGTGGAGATAAAAGTCACTGTGTATGTCCATTTCGCGTTCTCGACTCTCATTTTCAAGAGGGTAGAGTATCCGAGGAGGTTTAAAATATAAATCCGTAATCCACAGTAGAAAAAGGAGGAAGTGTGGGATAATCCGAGCAGTTGTTTGGATTCCCGATCGGGAGCGAAAGAGGGTGCGACCGCTCATCTCGGCGTCTCAACTGTACTCAACACAAGAAGAAAGACAGTTAATAACACTAACACAGACTTGTTGTTTTATGTGGACCTGGTAGAGGAATTGTTGTTTTATGTTGACTTGGTAGAGGACTTGTTGTTTTATGTGGACTTGGTAGAGGACTTGCTGTTTTATTTGGACTTGGTAGAGGAATTGTTGTTTTATGTGGACTTGACAGAGGACCTGTTGTTTTATATATACTTGGTAGAGGACTTGTTGTTTTATGTGGACCTGGTAGAGGAATTTTTGTTTTATGTAGACTTGGTAGAGGACTTGTTGTTTTATGTTGACTTGATAGAGGACTTGTTGTTTTATGTGGACTTGGTAGAGGACTTGTTGTTTTATGTTTACTTGGTAGAGGACTTGTTGTTTTTGTTGACCTGGTAGAAGACTTGTTGTTTTATGTGGACTTGGTAGAGGACTTGTTGTTTTATGTGGACTTGGTAGAGGACTTTTTGTTTTATGTGGACTTGGTAGAGGAATTTCTGTTTCATGTAGACTTGATAGAGGACATGTTGTTTTATGTTGACTTGGTAGAGGACTTGTTGTTTTTTGTTGACCTGGTAGGGGAGTTTGTTGTTTTATGCAGTCTTGGTAGAGAACTTGTTGTTTTATGTTTACTTGGTAGAGGAGTTTGTTTTATGTTGACTTGGTAGAGGACTTGTTGTTTTATGTTGACTTTGTAGAGGAATAGTTGTTTTATGATGACTTGGGAGAGGACTTGTTGTTTTATGTGGACTTGGTAGAGGAATTTCTGTTTCATGTATACTTGATAGAGGACATGTTGTTTTATGTTGACTTGGTAGAGGAGTTTGTCGTTTCATGTGGACTTGGTAGAGGAATTGTGGTTTTATGTAGACTTGGTAGAGGACTTGTTGTTTTTTGTTGACCTGGTAGAGGACTTGTTGTTTTATGTGGACTTGGTAGGGGAATTGTTGTTTTATGTGGACTTGACAGAGGACCTGTTGTTTTATATGTACTTGGTAGAGGACTTGTTGTTTTATGTGGACCTGGTAGAGGGATTTTTGTTTTATGTAGACTTGGTAGAGGACTTGTTGTTTTATGTGGACTTGGTAGAGGACTTGTTGTTTTATGTTGACTTGATAGGGGACTTGTTGTTTTATGTTGACTTGGTAGAGGAGTTTGTTGTTTTATGCGGACTTGGTAGAGGAATAACTGTTCTATGTTGACTTGGTAGAGGAATTGTTGTTTTATGTAGACTTGGTAGAGGACTTGTTGTTTTTTGTTGACCTGGTAGAGGACTTGTTGTTTTATGTGGACTTGGTAGAGGACTCGTTGTTTTATGTTGACTTGATAGGGGACTTGTTGTTTCATGTGGACTTGGTAGAGGAATTTATGTTTCATGTAGATTTGATAGAGGACTTGTTGTTTTACGTTGACTTGGTAGAGGAGTTTGTTGTTTTATGTGGACTTGGTAGAGGAATTGTTGTTTTATGTTGACTTGGTAGAGGACTTGTTGTTTTATGTTGACTTGGTAGAGGACTTGCTGTTTTATTTGGACTTGGTAGAGGAATTGTAGTTTTATGTGGACTTGACGGAGGACCTGTTGTTTTATATGTACTTGGTAGAGGACTTGTTGTTTTATGTGGACCTGGTAGAGGACTTGTTGTTTTATGTGGACTTGGTAGAGGTCTAGTTGATTAATGTGGACTTGGTAGAGGACTTTATTTTTTATGTGGACTTGGTAGAGGACTTGTTGTTTTATGTGGACTTGGTAGAGGACTTGTTGTTTTATGTGGACTTGATAAAGGACTTGTTGTTTTATGTAGACTTGTTAAAGGACTTGTTGTTTTATGTAGACTTGGTAGAGGACTTGTTGTTTTATGTTGACTTGGTACAATTTTGTTGACCCATGTGGACTTGGTAGAGGATTTGTTGAAATACGTGGACTTGGTAAAGAACTATTTGATTAACGTGGAGTTGTTAGGTGACTTGTTGATTAATGTGGACTTGGGAGGAGATTTGTTGACTCATGCGGACTTGGTAGAGGATTTGTTGAATAACGTGGACTTTGTAGAGGATTTGTTTACTAATGCGGACTTGGTAGAGGATTTGTTGAATAATGTGGACTTGGTAGAGGATTTGTTTACTAATGCGGACTTGGTAGAGGATTTGTTGAATAACGTGGACTTTGTAGAGGATTTGTTTACTAATGCGGACTTGGTAGAGGATTTGTTGAATAATGTGGACTTGGTAGAGGATTTGTTTACTAATGCGGACTTGGTAGAGGATTTGTTGAATAACGTGGACTTTGTAGAGGATTTGTTTACTAATGCGGACTTGGTAGACGATTTGTTGATTAACGTGGACTTGGTAGAGGAAAGCCAGTTGATAATACTAACACAGACACTCGCAAATGTGTTAGCATATTAGCTAATGCTAAAGACGGTGGCGTGATTACATTAAGATAGCACGTACAAATATGTCTGAAAACACGTTTTGTGTAAATATTAATGGTTTTAGTTATATTGTAAAACTTACACACTTTACTTGGGGTGATGAATTAAAGATCCATACGAGTAGAAACACTGTGGGCGGCTAGAAGACTGAACACTTCCGGTCGAAAGCACAAAAAAATAAATAAAGCTACTGTGTGGATTTTCTGTAGACATTTGGTGTGAAAGCTGAAGAGCAAAAGCCGAACTGAAATGCTAACAGTTAGCACAATGGCTAGAGATTGTCAAGTAACAAGAATATGATCAAATGGAGCTAAAAAATTTAAACTATCATACTAACAGTACATTCCAGTACCAAAATATGTTACTCTGAAGCTTGTACCTGAAAAATTGGTGTAAAATGCTAATGTTAGCATACATCAAGTACTAAAAATAAGACTCAGGTTTACACCTACAAAATTAGCTTTGAAAAAAAGCTAGCATACTAGCATTAGCATGCTAACAGGTATCATTACTCAAGTAGCAAAATATTTGATGCTGAGGTATATACATATAAAATTAGCTTAAAAAAAGATACCTGCTAGCTTCTTTTAGCTAATTTTGAATGATACCTGTTAGCATGCTAACAGGTATCATTCAAAATTAGCTAAAAGAAGCTAGCATATCAACGTTAGCATGCTTACAGGTGTCATTGAGCAAGTGACAAAATATTTGATGCTGCGATTTACACTTACAAAAATTAGCTTAAAAAAGCTATCATGCTAACATTAGCATGCTAACAGGTATCATTAATCAAGTAACAAAATATTTGAGGCTGAGATGTATACCTACAAAATTAGCTTAAAAAAAGCTAGCATTCTAACAGGTATAATTAATCAATTAACAAAATATTTGAGGCTGAGATGTATACCTACAAAATTAGCTTAAAAAAAACTAGCATGCTAACGTTAGCATGCTAACAGGTATCATTACTCAAGTAGCAACATATTTGATGCTGAGGTATATACATACAAAATTAGCTTAAAATGAAGCTAGCCTACTAACATTAGCATGCTAGCAGGTATCATTAATCAAGTATAACAATATTTGATGCTGCAATTTAAACTTACAAAATTAGCTTGAAAAAAGCTAGCATGCTAACATTAGCATGCTAATAGGTATCATTAAAAATCAACTAAAAGAAGCTAGCATATCAACGTTAGCATGCTTATGGCTATCATTGAGCAAGGAACAAAATATTTGATGCTGTGATTTACCCGTACAAAATTAGCTTAAAAAAAGCTAGGATGCTAACATTAGCATGCTAACAGGTATCATTAATCAAGTAACAAAATATTTGATGCTGCGATTCAAACCTACACAATCAGCTTAAAAAAGCTAGCATGCTAACATTAGCATGCAAACAGGTATCATTCAAAATTAGCCATAATAAGCTAGCATTTTAACGTTAGCATGCTTATAGGTATTATTAATCAAGTAACAAAATATTTGAGGCTGAGATGTATACCTACAAAATTAGCTTAAGAAAAATCTAGCATGCTAACAGGTACCATTCAAAATGTGCTTAAAAAAAAGTTAGCATATCAAAGTTAGCATGCTTATAGGTATCATTGAGCAAGTAACAAAATATTTGATACTGCGATTTGCACCTACAAAATTAGCTTAAAAAAGCAAACATGCCAACATTAGCATGCTAACAGGTACCATTCAAAATTTGCTAAAAAAAAGCTAGCATATCAACGTTAGCATGCTTAGAGGTATCATTGAGCAAGTAACAAAATATTTGATGCTGCGATTTACACCTACAAAATTAGCTTAAAAAAAGCTACCATGCTAACATTAGCATGCTAACAGGTATCATTAATCAAGGAACAAAATATTTGAGGCTGAGATGTATACCTACAAAATTAGCTTAAAAAAAGCTAGCATGCTAACATTAGCATGCTAACATGTATCATTCAAAATTAGCCATAAGAAGTTAGCATATCAACGTTAGCATGCTTATAGGTATCATTGAGCAAGTAACAAAATATTTGATGCTGTGATTTGCACCTACAAAATTAGCTTAAAAAAGCTAGCATGCTAATGCATGCTAATGTCAGCTTAAAAAAAGCTAGCATGCAAACATTAGCATGCTAACAGATATCATTCAAAATTAACTAAAAGAAGCTAGCATATCAACATTAGCATGCTTATAGGTATCATTGAGCAAGGAACAAAATATTTGATGCTGCGATTTACACCTACAAAATTAGCTCTAGCATGCTAACATTAGCATGCTAACAGGTATCATTAATCAAAGAACAAAATATTTGATGCTGAGATGTATACCTACAAAATTAGCTTAAAAAAAGCTAGCATGCTATTATTAGCATGCTAACAGGTACCATTCAAAATTAGCTTAAAAAAAAAGCTAGCATATCAAAGTTAGCATGCTTAGAGGTATCATTGAGCAAGTAACAAAATATTTGATGCTGCGATTTACACCTACAAATATTAGCTCTAGCATGCTAACATTAGCATGCTAACAGGTATCATTAATCAAAGAACAAAATATTTGATGCTGAGATGTATACCTACAAAATTAGCTTAAAAAAGCTAGCATGCTATTATTAGCATGCTAACAGGTACCATTCAAAATTAGCTAAAAAAAAGCTAGCATATCAAAGTTAGCATGCTTAGAGGTATCATTGAGCAAGTAACAAAATATTTGATGCAGAGATTTACACCTACAAAATTAGCTTAAAAAAGCTAGCATGCTAACATTAGAAGGCTAACAGGTATCATTAATCAAGTAACAAAATATTTGATGCTGCGATTTAAACCTACAAAATTAGCTTTAAAAAAAAGCTAGCATGCTAACATTAGCATGCCAACCATTGTGCCGCGGGCCGTCAAACAAGGTCAAACAAGCGGCAAATGGACACCCTTTTACTAGAATGTCCACATATGTTCGTCGGTCAATGTGTGACATCACAAATGGCCAAGAGTCAAAACAGCTCATGGACTTCATGATTAGAATGTAACAACTTTTCTCGGTGAGAGAAGAAGAGCGTGTGCAGGTGAGCGAGGAGCAGCGATGGCACCTTTCTGTCAGTGAGCTGCTCTCAGGTGGAATTAGTGTCAGGTGTGACGACTTCTTCAGGAGGTGTTGAAGTGTTGTGTGGTTTCCAGACAGCACTTTCATCCTCTCTGCAGCCCACTCTGACTTTCTCCTGGAAATCAGCGCTCTTGTGGCTGGCTGGAACACGGCAGGGTTTTTCCTCAGTGTGTCGCCTCGGGCTCGTTTTGTCCAGCTTTTGATTGCACAATTTCAAAAGGAATCATCAAAGACTTCCATGCGGAGCCGCTCAAGTGCTGAGCGCTGATTGCCTTCGAGCAGCAGCACACCTGCTCTTTTATTCCACATGGCAGCGGAATGATCTGCGATATTGGGATGATTCCAGTTTTTACTCTGTACTGAGCACTGGTGGCCTCACCTCTTCCTGCTCGGCAATCAGGAGGAGTCTCGCTTCTTCCTGGTTGGCAATCAGGAGGATACAAACTTCTTCCTGGTTGGCAAAATCAGGAGGAGACTTACTTGTTCCTGGTTAGCGATCAGGAGGATCTCCTGTTCCTGGTTGGCAATAAGTATGTTCACTTGTTCTTGGTTGGCAATCAGGAGGAGACTCACTTGTTCCTGGTTGACAAAATCAGGGGGAGGCTCATGTGTTCCTTTTTGGCAATCAGGCGGAGGCTCACTTGTTCCTGGTTGGCAATCAGAAATAGACTTACGTGTTCCTGTTTGGAGCCAGGAGGATCATACTGTCTAGTTTGGCAATAAGTATGCTCACATGTTCCTGGTTGGCAATCAGGAGGAGACCCTCTTCTTCCTGGTTGGCAATCAGGAGGAGGCTAACTTCTAAAAATGAATTGGATATTTTGTAAACATACAAATGTCAATTTGAAGTAAAAGCATTGATATTATAGAATACTAAATTAGATGTTTTGTAAACATAAAAATGTCCATATGAAGTAAAAACATCAATATTATACAATTTAATACTAAATTAGATGTTTTGTAAACATACAAATGTCAGTTTAAAGTAAAAACATTAATATTATAGAGAACTAAATTATATATTTTGTAAACATAAAAATGTCCATATGAAATAAAAACATCAATATTATACAATACTAAATTAGATGTTTTGTAAACATAAAAATGTCCATTTGAAATAAAAACATCAATATTATACAATACTAAATTAGATGTTTTGTAAACATAAAAATGTCCATTTAAAGTAAAAACATTGATACGATAGAATACTAAATTAGATATTTTGTAAACATAAAAATGTAAATTTAAAGTAAAAACATTAATATTATAGAATACTAAATTAGATATTTTGTAAACATAAAAATGTCCATTTAAAGTAAAAACATTAATATTATAGAATACTAAATTATATATTTTGTAAACATAAAAATGTCCATATGAAGTAAAAACATCAATATTATACAATACTAAATTAGATGTTTTGTGAACATAAAAATGTCCATTTAAAGTAAAAACATTAATATGATAGAATACTAAATTAGATGTTTTGTAAAACATAAAAATGTCCATTTGAAGTAAAAACATTAATATTATAGAATACTAAATTATATATTTTGTAAACATAAAAATGTCCATTTGAAATAAAAACATCAATATTATACAATACTAAATTAGATGTTTTGTAAACATAAAAATGTCCATATGAAGTAAAAACACCAATATTATATAATACTAAATTAGATGTTTTGTAAACATAAAAATGTCCATTTAAAGTAAAAACATTAATATTGTAGAATACTAAATTATATATTTTGTAAAAATAAAAATGTCCTTATGAAGTAAAAACATCAATATTATACAATACTAAATTAGATGTTTTGTAAACATAAAAATGTCCATTTAAAGTAAAAACATTAATATTGTAGAATACTAAATTATATATTTTGTAAAAATAAAAATGTCCATATGAAGTAAAAACATCAATATTATGGAATACTAAATTATATATTTTGTAAACATGAAAATGTCCATATGAAGTAAAAACATCAATATTATACAATACTAAATTAGATGTTTTGTAAACATAAAAATGTCCATTTAAAGTAAAAACATTAATATTATAGAATACTAAATTATATATTTTGTAAACATAAAAATGTCCATTTAAAGTAAAAACGTTAATATTATAGAATACTAAATTATATATTTTGTAAAAATAAAAATGTCCTTATGAAGTAAAAACATCAATATTATACAATACTAAATTAGATATTTTGTAAACATAAAAATGTCCATATGAAGGAAAAACATCAATATTATAGAATACTAAATTAGATATTTTATAAACATAGAAATGTCCATATGAAGTAAAAACATCAATATTATACAATACTAAATTAGATATTTTGTAAACATAAAAATGTCCATATGAAGGAAAAACATCAATATTATAGAATACTAAATTAGATATTTTATAAACATAGAAATGTCCATATGAAGTAAAAACATCAATATTATACAATACTAAATTACATATTTTGTAAACATAAAAATGTCAATTTAAAGTAAAAACATCAATATTATAAAATACTAAATTATATGTTTTGTAAACATGAAAATGTCCATATGAAGTAAAAACATCAATATTATACAATACTAAATTAGATATTTTGTAAACATAAAAATGTCCATATGAAGTAAAAACATAAATATTATAGAATACTAAATTATATATTTTGTAAAAATAAAATGTCAATATGAAGTAAAAACATCAATATTATACAATACTAAATTAGATATTTTGTAAACATAAAAATGTCCATATGAAGTAAAAATATCAATATTATACAATACTAAATTATATATTTTGTAAACATAAAAATGTCCATATGAAGTAAAAACATCAATATTATAGAATACTAAATTAGATATTTTATAAACATAGAAATGTCCATATGAAGTAAAAACATCATTAGTATAGAATACTAAATTAGATATTTTTATAAACATAGAAATGTCCATATGAAGTAAAAACATCAATATTATACAATACTAAATTAGATATTTTGTAAACATAAAAATGTCAATTTAAAGGCCTACTGAAACCCACTACTACCGACCACGCAGTCTGATAGTTTATATATCAATGATGAAATCTTAACATTGCAACACATGCCAATACGGCCGGGTTAACTTATAAAGTGCAATTTTAAAATTCCCGCCACACTTCCGGTTGAAAAACTCCTTTGGATATGATTTATGCACGTGACGTCACAAAATGCACGGAAGTGTTTGGGCCCTATTGGACACAATACACAAAGCTCTGTTTTCTTCGACAAAATTCCACAGTATTCTGGACATCTGTGTTGGTGAATCTTTTGCAATTTGTTTAATGAACAATGGAGGCTGCAAAGAAGAATGTGGGATCGATCGGTGTCTTAGCGGCTAAGTACAATACTTACAGCAACACAACAAGGACTACTTACCCTGATAGAAGATGCCTAGCCGATAAACATCCATATTATTGGCTGCTAGATGAGGCCAAACCAATCAGAGCAAGCCGTTCAGTATCGTGGCCTCTGATTGGCTCAGCGTCTGGCAGCATTACTATGTTCGATTAAAGGAGAGTAAAATGACTAAAAGTGTTTTTTTCATATTTAAATTTGATTTAATAATGTTTTAAAAATGTACTTAAAAGGTCGTTAACAGTTTTTTTTATGCTCGAGCTATAAAAATATTTGATTTATTATCATTATAATCAAGCATTTCTACTTTGCAGATAATCATTTATCACCAATTAACAACAATAGAAAAGGGATTTTCTTTCTTTGTGTTTTTTATTGTGGTTTGTTTTGCGTCATAATTTGAGACACGTTCCAATGTCTCCATTTTATTTGAAGTGCTCTACAAGTGCAGTCAAGTACAGTAGAAGTCAGCGTTAATAAACGTTTTATCCGAGCATTGCCGTCTTTCATCATCAAATATGCACTTAGCTGCTTTATTATTAATAATAATAATAATACTGGATTATATTGATATAAATGATGGTAAATTATTTCCATGATTAGAGGTTATTGTGATAATTGACTGTAGGAGCCCACAATGAGGAGAAAGGAATGTCCCTGAGGACAAGTCTGTCCAGACTTGAGGAATGAAAACGTCTTAATGTTTGTTTTTGTCTCCTTCGAAATAAAACTGTCACATTTTTTTACTCCTCAACCACTTCATCTCAAAAGTCTCATTCACAAACTGTAATATTGTGACTGTCCAGAGCTTTATTGCACAAGGTAAGCAGCACTTCCTAATAGGAGGACATCCTCCTTATATTGTCACCATAGCAACAACAACAACAACAACAACAGGTTGCTCCTACAATAGCAGTGACAAAAACTCAACACTAATAAAAATGTCTCTGCCGTCACTTACTATAGTTTGGACAGCTGAAAAAACAACAATAATGATAAATAATCATAATAATAATAATCATAATCATAATAATAATCATAATAATAAGAGGAGATATTAGGTAATTACAACAATAATGATAAATAATACAAATAATAATATTAATAATAATAATAATAATAATGATAATATTATAATAACAATAAGAGGATATATTAGGGGCTTACAACAATAATGATAAATAATAATAATAATAATAATAATATAAAAATAACAATAAGAGGAGATATTAGGTGATTAAAACAACAACAACAATAATAATAATAATAATAATAATATAGTAACAACAAGAGGAGATGTTAGGTGCTTACAACAATAATGAATAATAACAATAATAATAACAATAAGAGGAGATATTAGGTGATTACAACAATAATGATACATATTAATAATTTAATAATAATAACAATAAGAGGAGATATTAGGTGCTTACAACAATAATGATAAATAATAATAATAATAATAATAATAATAATAATATAAAAATAACAATACGAGGAGATATTAGGTGATTAAAACAACAACAACAATAATAATAATAATAATAATAATATAATAACAACAAGAGGAGATGTTAGGTGCTTACAACAATAATGAATAATAACAATAATAATAACAATAAGAGGAGATATTAGGTGATTACAACAATAATGATACATATTAATAATATAATAATAATAACAATAAGAGGAGATATTAGGTGCTTACAACAATAATGATCAATAATAATAATAATAATAATAATAATATAATAACAATAGGAGATATTAGGTGCTTACAACAATAATTAATAATAATAATAATAATAATAATAATAATAATAATAATAATAATATAATAATAATAATAACAATAAGAGGAGATATTAGGAGCTTAGAACAATAATGATAAATAATAATAATAATAATAATAATAATAATAACAATAAGAGGAGATATTAGGTGATTACTACAATAATGATAAATAATAATAATAATAATAATAATAATAATAATAATAAGAGGAGGTATTGGTTCATTACAACAATAATGATAAATAATATAATAATAATATTATAATAATACTAATAGGTGATAGTAGGTGCTTACAACAATAATGATAAATAACAATATAATAATAATAATAATAATAATAATAATAATAATAATAATAATAATAATATGAGGAGATATTAGGTGCTTACAACAATAACCATAAATAATAATAATAATATAATAATAATAATAATAATAATAATAATAATAATAATAATAATAATAATAATAATAATAATAATAATAATAATAGGAGATAGTAGGTGCTTACAAAAATAATGATAAATAATTAGCGGCTAAGTACAATACTTACAGCAACACAACAAGGACTACTTACCCTGATAGAAGACGCCTAGCCGATGCTTGCCGCCAAACCCACGGATGAAGTCCTTCGTCGCGCCGCTGATCGCTGGAACGCAGGTGAGCACGGCTGTTGATGGGAAGATGAGGGCTGGCTGGCGTAGGTGGAGCGCTAATGTTTTATCATAGTTCTGTGAGGTCCGGTTGCTAAGTTGCTAAATTAGCCTTAGCGTCGTTAGCAACAGCATTGTTAAGCCTTACCAGGCTGAGAATTTTTAACCGTGTAGTTACATGTACATGGTTTAATAGTATTGTTGATTTTCTGTCTATCCTTCCAGTCAGGGGTTTATTTATTTTGTTTCTATCTTCATTTGAGAACGATGCTAGCACGTTAGCTCAGTAGCTAAGTGTGTCACCGATGTATTGTCTTGGAGATAAAAGTCACTTTAAATGTCCATTTCGCGTGCTCGACTCTCATTTTCAAGAGGATATAGTATCCGAGGTGGTTTAAAATACAAATCCGTGATCCACAATAGAAAAAGGAGAGAGTGTGGAATCCAATGAGCCAGCTTGTACCTAAGTTACGGTCAGAGCGAAAAAAGATACGTCCATCACTGCCTCTCAAGTCCTTCACTGTAACGTTCCTCATCTACGAATCGTTCATCCTCGCTCAAATTAATGGGGTAATCGTCACTTTCTCGGTCCGAATCTCTCTCGCTCCATTGTAAACAAAGGAAAATTGTGAGGAATACTAGCTCCTGTGACGTCACGCTACTTCCGGTACAGGCAAGGCTTTTTTTTATCAGCGAGCAAAAGTTGCGAACTTTATCGTCGATTTTCTCTACTAAATCCTTTCAGCAAAAATATGGCAATATCGCGAAATGATCAAGTATGACACATAGAATGGATCTGCTATCCCCGTTTAAATAAAAAAAATCATTTCAGTAGGCCTTTAAAGTAAAACATTAATATTATAGAATACTAAATTAGATATTTTATAAACATAAAAATGTCCCTATGAAGTAAAAACATCAATATTATACAATACTAAATTATATATTTTGTAAACATAAAAAAGTCCATTTAAAGTAAAAACATCCATATTATTGGCTGCTAGATGAGGCCAAACCAATCAGAGCAAGCCGTTCAATATCGTGGCCTCTGATTGGCTCAGCGTCTGGCAGCATTACTATGTTCGATTAAAGGAGAGTAAAATGACTAAAAGTGTTTTTTTCATATTTAAATTTGATTTAATAATGTTTTAAAAATGTACTTAAAAGGTCGTTAACAGTTTTTTTATGCTCGAGCTATAAAAATATTTGATTTATTATCATTATAATCAAGCATTTCTACTTTGCAGATAATCATTTATCACCAATTAACAACAATAGAAAAGGGATTTTCTTTCTTTGTGTTTTTTATTGTGGTTTGTTTTGCGTCATAATTTGAGACACGTTCCAATGTCTCCATTTTATTTGAAGTGCTCTACAAGTGCAGTCAAGTACAGTAGAAGTCAGCGTTAATAAACGTTTTATCCGAGCATTGCCGTCCTTCATCATCAAATATGCACTTAGCTGCTTTATTATTAATAATAATAATAATACTGGATTATATTGATATAAATGATGGTCAATTATTTCCATGATTAGAGGTTATTGTGATAATTGACTGTAGGAGCCCACAATGAGGAGAAAGGAATGTCCCTGAGGACAAGTCTGTCCAGACTTGAGGAATGAAAACGTCTTAATGTTTGTTTTTGTCTCCTTCAAAATAAAACTGTCACATTTTTTTACTCCTCAACCACTTCATCTCAAAAGTCTCATTCACAAACTGTAATATTGTGACTGTCCAGAGCTTTATTGCACAAGGTAAGCAGCACTTCCTAATAGGAGGACATCCTCCTTATATTGTCACCATAGCAACAACAACAACAACAACAATAGCAGTGACAAAAACTCAACACGAATAAAAATGTCTCTGCCGTCACCATAGCGACACTGGATCACTTACTATAGTTTGGACAGCTGAAAAAACAACAATAATGATTAATAATAATAATAATAATAATCATAATAATAATCATAATAATAAGAGGAGATATTAGGTAATTACAACAATAATGATAAATAATACAAATAATAATATTAATAATAATAATAATAATAATGATAATATAATAATAACAATAAGAGGATATATTAGGGGCTTACAACAATAATGATAAATAATAATAATAATAATAATAATAATAATATAAAAATAACAATAAGAGGAGATATTAGGTGATTAAAACAACAACAATAATAATAATAATAATAATATAATAACAACAAGAGGAGATGTTAGGTGCTTACAACAATAATGAATAATAACAATAATAATAACAATAAGAGGAGATATTAGGTGATTACAACAAAAATGATGCATATTAATAATATAATAATAATAACAATAAGAGGAGATATTAGGTGCTTACAACAATAATGATAAATAATAATAATAATAATAATAATAATAATATAAAAATAACAATAAGAGGAGATATTAGGTGATTAAAACAACAACAACAATAGTAATAATAATAATAATAATATAATAACAACAAGAGGAGATGTTAGGTGCTTACAACAATAATAAATAATAACAATAATAATAACAATAAGAGGAGATATTAGGTGCTTACAACAATAATGATCAATAATAATAATAATAATAATAATAATAATAATATAATAATAACAATAGGAGATATTAGGTGCTTACAACAATAATTAATAATAATAATAATAATAATAATAATAATAATATAATAATAATAATAACAATAAGAGGAGATATTAGGTGCTTAGAACAATAATGATAAATAATAATAATAATAATAATAATAATAACAATAATAATAATAATAACAATAAGAGGAGATATTAGGTGATTACTACAATAATGATGAATACTAATAATAATAATAATAATAATAATAGGAGGTATTGGTTCATTACAACAATAATGATAAATAATATAATAATAATATTATAATAATAGGTAGGTGCTTACAACAATAATGATAAATAACAATATAATAATAATAATAATAATAATAATAATATGAGGAGATATTAGGTGCTTACAACAATAACCATAAATAATAATAATAATATAATAATGACAATAATAATAATAATACTATAATAATAATAATAATAATAATAATAATAATAATAATAATAGTAATAATAATAATAATAGGAGATAGTAGGTGCTTACAAAAATAATGATAAATAACAATAATAATAATAATAATAATAATAATAATAATAATAATAAGAGGATAAATGAGGTGCTCACAATAACCATAAATAATAATAACACTAATATAATAATGATGATAATAATAGTAATAATAATAATAATAGGAGATAGAAGGTGCTTACAACAATAATGATAAATAACAATAATAATAATAATAATAATAATAAGAGGAGAAGTTAGGTTCTCACAATAACCATAAATAATAATAACACTAATATAATAATGATGATAATAATAGTAATAATAATAATAATAATAATAATAATAATAATAATAATAATAATAATAATAATAATAATAATAATAAGAGGAGACATTAGGTGCTGACAACAATAATAAAAGTGTATGAAGAGGGAGTGATTGAAGCGAG
The DNA here is from genome assembly GCF_033978785.1 of Entelurus aequoreus. Classification (NCBI taxonomy): domain Eukaryota; kingdom Metazoa; phylum Chordata; class Actinopteri; order Syngnathiformes; family Syngnathidae; genus Entelurus; species Entelurus aequoreus. The sequence continues at coordinate 17,478,367 of NC_084737.1, forward strand.
AGTGAAAGTGAGGACTTTGTTGCTCTTCTTCTGCGTTCCTTTTGTGTTCTTCTTGTCATTAGCATGACTGAGGCCGACCTGGACAAAGCCTCCAGCTGTGGCCTGCAGACAAACCTTTGCCCCGCTGCTGAACTGCAGGATCATCCAACACTGTCAGCGCCGACCCCATGAGGGCACACCACACTGTCCTTTCTCGGACTTTGCACAGACCTCACCTGTCCACATGTTGCTCCAAAATAAAGTTGCATTGACGCACCATCTGAAGTTGATGGAGAGATTGAAGCGCTAAAAGCCAAATCAAATACAAATATATAACCTATTTTCAACAATTTTGTGAGTGGGACCCTTTTGGATCCCAAAGACCTTTATTCTGATTTTTCTTTCAAACTGTCATTGCTCAGAAATAATTATGAATTATTGACATATTCAAGTCTTTCATTACTTTATACGAAATATTCCACTTTTAGGGGGGAAATATTGCATATTTTGTGTTTTTGCCATGAAAAATAGTTTTCTTTGACAAAAAGGGCTACATCAAACAAAAAAAAATTCATATCAACAGATATATCTAAAGTTTATGGAGAGATTTAAGCGTTGAAAGCAAAACTTTTTAAAAAAAAATAATATATGAAATATTTTTAACACTTTTAAGAGTGGGCCCCTTTTGGATCCCTGAAAATGTTTGTGGGGATTTTCTTTTGTTATTTTTTAAATAAAATAAAATAAAAAAATTATCAAAGTCACTGTAATGAATTATTGACATATTTTAAGATCAAATTACTTAAAATCTAATATTTGGGGAAAATATTGCATATTTTGTGTTTTTCCATAAAAAACAGAATTTGTTTCTTTTTTCCAAAACGGGAATGAATGTTGATGTTTTCTTTTAAATTAATCATATAGATCTGAAGATTTAACATTTTCATGAGTGGGACCCTTTTGGATCCCTGAGACTTCTAGTTTTTTTCTTCATAATAATGAATTATTAAAATGTTCTTATGAATTATTGACCTATTCAAGTTTTTATATAATATTACACTTATGGTGGGGGGGGGATATTGCATATTTTGTGTTTTTGCCATAAAAATAGTGTTTTCTTTGTCAAAAAAATATAGAAAACATTAAAAAAAAACAAAAAACTTTATATCTACAGATAAATCTGAAGTTGATAAAGAGATTTAAGCGTTGAAAAATAAAATAATAATAATACATTTTTATTGTCAGATAGATCTGAAGTTTTAACATTTTCATGAGTGGGACCCTTTTGGATCCCTGAGACTTCTAGTGTGATTTTTTTAAAAATAATAATAATGAATCAAAGTCACTGTTGTTATGAATTATTGACACATTTAAATATCAAATTACTTCAAATCAAATATTTGAGGAAAATATTGCATATTTTGTGTTTTTGCCATAAAAACAGGATTTGTTAGTTTTTTACAAAACGGGCATAAAACATTTTTTTCTTTTAAATTTATATCGACAAGAAGATCTGAAGTTTTAACATTTTCATTAATGGCACCCTTTTGGATCCCTCAGACTACTAGTGCGATTTTTTTAAATAATTATGAATTAAAACCAATGCTCTTATGAATTATAGACCTATTCAAGTTGTTATATAAGGGGGGGAAATATGATATATTTTCTGTTTTTGCCATACAAATTGTGTTTTTATTTGTCAAAAAGAACATAAAAAAACATTAAAAAAAACAACAACTTTATATTAACAGATATGTCTGAAGTTGATGGAGAGATTTAAGCATTGAAATAATAATACAAAAATAAATAAATAATAATATATGAAATATTTTTAACACTTTTATCAGTGGCGCCCTTTGGATCCCTGACTATTTCAGTGGTATTTTTTTTTCCTAAAAACTGTTATTTAAAAAAATGTAAAAATCATGAAACAAAATCATGGTTGTTATGAATTATGACCTTTTTAAGGCTCAAATGGCTTTGTATCAAATAGTACACTTTGAAATATTTTTTTGTGGGAAAATATTGCACATTTTATGTTTTTGCCAAAATGGGCATAAAATATTTTTTTTTCCTTTAAAATTTATATCGACAGATAAATCTGAAGTTTTAACATTTTCATGAGTGGGACCCTTTTGGATCACTGAGACCTCTAGTGTGATTTTTTTTTTTAAACTGTCATGACTCAAAAAAAAAAAAAAAAAAATGAATCAAAATTAATGTTGTAACGAATTATTGACCTATTCAAGTTGTTATATAATATTACACTTTTGAGGGATAAATATTGCTTATTTTGTGTTTTTGCCATAAAAGTTGTGTTTTCTTGATCAAAAAGAACATAAAACAAGAAAAAAAACTTTATATCAACAGAGAGATCTGAAGTTGATGGAGAGATTTAAACATTGAAAGTAAAAAATATATAATATATTAAATATTTTAACACTTTTAATAGTGGGGCCCATTTGAATCCTGAAAATTTTACTGGGAATTTTTTTAGTCATTGAATTTTTTTTTTTTTTAATGAATAAAAATGAATCGAAATCACTGTTGTTATGAAGTATTGACATATTTAAAGATCAAATTACTTCAAATCCAATATTTGACTTTAACATATTTTTTGGGAGAAAATATTGCATATATTTTTGCCGTAAAAAACAGGATTTTTTTTTTTTTTTAACAAAACAAAAATAAAACATATATTTTTTCTTCAAATATATATCGTCAGATAGATTTGAAGTTTGAACATTTTCACGAGTGGGACCCTTTTGGATCCCTGAGACCTCTAGTGTGAATTTTTTAAAAATTGTAATTACTCAAAAAATAATAATGAATCAATGTCGTTATTAATTATTGACATATTTAAGTTGTTTGCTACTTAGGAAGTACACACATGATGAAGTACACCCATAAGGAAGTACACACATGATGAAGTACACACATGATGAAGTACACACATGAGGATGTACACACATGATGAAGTACACACATGATGAAGTACACACATGGGGAAGTACACACGTGAAGAAGTACACACCTGTTTACTTCCTGTTCTTCCTTGTTTGTGTGCACTTCCTTTGCTTACGTTGGTCCTGCATCTCTGCGTGTGCGTGTCCCCACAAAACAACTGTTGTGCACTCAAGTAACCCCTCAGGAGTATTTATAGCTCACCTGCTGTACTGGTGGATGAAAAGTAAGGTAATATTATATAGTGTGGTGTATGAAAGGTAAGGTTATATTGTATGTAAAGTGTGGCATATGGAGACTAAAATAATATTATAAGGTGTGGTGTACGAAAAGTAAGGTAAATTTATAAAGTGTGGCGTATAAAAAGTAAGGTAATGTTAAAAAGTGTGGTGTATGAAATATAAGGTGATATCTTAAAGTTTTGTGTATAAAAAGTAAGGTAATATTATAAAGTGTGGTGTATGAAAAGTAAGGTAATGTTATAAAGTGTTGTGTATGAAAAGTAAGGCAGTATTATAAAGTGTGATGTATGAAAGTTAAGGTTGTATTAGATTTAAAGTGTGGCATGTGTAGACTAAAATAATATCACAAAGTGCGGTGTATGAAAAGTAAGGTAAAGTTATAAAGTGCGGTATATGAAGACTAAGGTTATATTATATTTAAAGTTTGGCATATGGAGACTAAAATAATATTATAAAGTGTAGTGTATGAAAAATAAAGTAATAATATAAAGTGTGGTGTATGAAAAGTAAGGTACGATTATAAAGTGTTGTGTATAGAAAGTAAGGTAATAGCATAAAGTGTGGTATATGAAAACTAATTAAATGTTATAAAGCGTGGTGTATGAAAAGTAAGGTAATATCATATAGTGTGGTGTATGAAAAGTAAGGTATTATAAAGTGTGGTGTATGAAAAGTAAGGTAATATTATAAAGTGTGGTGTATGAAAAGTAGGGTAATATTATAAAATGTGGTGCATGAAAGGTAAGGTATTATAAAGTGTGGTGTATGAAAAGTAGGGTAATACTATAAAATGTGGTGCATAAAGGTAAGGTATTATAAAGTGTGGTGTATGAAAAGTAAAGTAATATTATAAAGTGTGGTGTATGAAAATCAATGTTATATTATTAAGTGTGGTGTATGAAAATTAAGGTAATACGTGTGGTGTATGAAAAGTAAGGAATTATTATAAAGTGTGGTGTATGAAAAGTAAGGTAATATTATAAAGTGTGGTTTATGAAAAGTAAGGTGATATCATATAGTGCGGTTTTTGAAAAGTAAGGTAATATCATAAAGTGTCGTCTATGAAAAATAAGGTAATACCATAACGTGTGGTGTATGAAAAGTAAGGTAATATGTGGTTATATTTCTTAAAATATTGCAGGTAAAGGTGTGACGTAGACGACATATTGCAGGTAAAGGTGTGACGTAGACGACATACTGCAGGTAAAGATATGACGTAGACGACATATTGCAGGTAAAGGTGTGACGTAGACGACATACTGCAGGTAAAGGTGTGATGTAGACGCCATATTGCAGGTAAAGGTGTGACGTAAAGAACATATTGCAGGTAAAGGTGTGACGTAGACGACATACTGCAGGTAATGGTGTGACGTAGACGACATTGCAGGTAAAGGTGTGACGTAGCCGACATATTGCAGGTAAAGGTGTGACGTAGCCGACATATTGCAGGTAAAGGTGTGACGTAGACATATTGCAGGTAAAGGTGTGACGTAGACGACATATTGCAGGTAAAGGTGTGACGTAGACGACATATTGCAGGTAAAGGTGTGACGTAGACGACATATTGCAGGTAAAAGTGTGACGTAGACGACATATTGCAGGTAAAGGTGTGACGTAGACGACATATTGCAGGTAAAGGTATGACGCAGATGACATATTGCAGGTAAAGGTGTGACGTAGACGACATATTGTAGGTAAAGGTGTGACGTAGACGACATATTGCAGGTAAAGGTGTGACGTAGACGACATATTGCAGGTAAAGGTGTGACGTAGACGACATATTGCAGTTAAAGGTGTGATGTAGACGACATATTGGAGTTAAAGGTGTGACGTAGACCAGTGGTCCCCAACCACCGGGCCGTGGCCCGGAATCGGTCCGCGCAAGAAATTAAAAAAATAAATAAATTTAAAAAAATTAAATTAATTTTTATTTATTTATTTGTATTTTATTTTAAATTAAATCAACATAAAAACACTATATATACATATTGTGTATGTGTATGTCAATATAGATCAATACAGTCTGCAGGTATACAGTCCGTAAGCACACATGATGGTATTTCTTTATGAAAAAAAAAATAATAATAAAATAAATAAATAAAATCCCCCCCCCGGTCCGTGGGACAAATTTTCAAGCGTTGACCGGTCCCCAGCTACAAAAAGGTTGGGGACCACTGACGTAGACGACATATTGCAGGTAAAGGTGTGACGTAGACGACATATTGCAGGTAAAGTTGTGACGTAGACGACATATCGCAGGTAAGGGTGTGATGTAGATGACATATTGCAGGTAAAGGTGTGACGTAGCCGACATATTGCAGGTAAAGGTGTGACGTAGACGACATATTGCAGGTAAAGGTGTGACGTAGACGACATATTGCAGGTAAAGTTGTGACGTAGACGACATATCGCAGGTAAGGGTGTGATGTAGATGACATATTGCAGGTAAAGGTGTGACGTAGCCGACATATTGCAGGTAAAGGTGTGACGTAGACGCCATATTCCAGGTAAAGGTGTGACGTAGACGACATATTCCAGGTAAAGGTGTGACGTAGACGACATATTGCAGGTAAAGTTGTGACGTAGACAACATATCGCAGGTAAGGGTGTGATGTAGATGACATATTGCAGGTAAAGGTGTGACGTAGCCGACATATTGCAGGTAAAGGTGTGACGTAGACCACATATTCCAGGTAAAGGTGTGACGTAGACGACATATTCCAGGTAAAGGTGTGACGTAGACCACATATTGCAGGTAAAGGTGTGACGTAGACCACATATTGCAGGTAAAGTTGTGACGTAGACAACATATTGCAGGTAAGGGTGTGATGTAGATGACATATTGCAGGTAAAGGTGTGACGTAGCCGACATATTGCAGGTAAAGGTGTGACGTAGCCGACATATTGCAGGTAAAGGTGTGACGTAGACACCATATTCCAGGTAAAGGTGTGACGTAGACGACATATTCCAGGTAAAGGTGTGACGTAGACCACATATTGCAGGTAAAGGTGTGACGTAGACGCCATATTGCAGGTAAAGGTGTGACATAGACGACATATTGCAGGTAAAGGTGTGACGTAGACCACATATTGCAGGTAAAGGTGTGACGTAGACCACATATTCCAGGTAAAGGTGTGACGTAGACCACATATTGCAGGTAAAGGTGTGACGTAGACGACATATTCCAGGTAAAGGTGTGACGTAGACCACATATTGCAGGTAAAAGTGTGACGTAGACGACATATGGCAGGTAAAGGTGTGACGTAGACCACATATTGCAGGTAAAGGTGTGATGTAGACCACATATTGCAGGTAAAGGTGTGATGTAGACCACATATTGCAGGTAAAGGTGTGATGTAGACCACATATTGCAGGTAAAGGTGTGACGTAGCCGACATATTGCAGTTAAAGGTGTGACGTAGACGACAGAGAGAGGACATGAAGGGAAGGTGACCATGAGAGCTGGAATGTTGGCGTCTGGCTGTCACGATGCTCCATGACGATCAGTCTTGTTGCCTAAGCAACGACGGGGCTTGGAGTGACTTTACTGTTTTGGTTGCAAACACACGTGTGACCACACGCTGCAGGATTACAGTCAGACCAGGACCAAAGGCCAGGTATATTAATATATGTATGTATATATATATACATATATATATATATATATATATATATATATATATATATATATATATATATATATATATATATATATATATATCTATATATATATATATATATATATATATATATATATATATATATATATATATATATATATATATATATATATATCTATATATATATATATATATATATATATATATATATATATATATATATATATATATATATATATATATATACACTACCGTTCAAAAGTTTGGGGTCACATTGAAATGTCCTTATTTTTGAAGGAAAAGCACTGTACTTTTCAATGAAGATAACTTTAAACTAGTCTTAACTTTAAAGAAATACACTCTATACATTGCTAATGTGGTAAACGACTATTCTAGCTGCAAATGTCTGGTTTTTGGTGCAATATCTACATAGGTGTATAGAGGCCCATTTCCAGCAACTATCACTCCAGTGTTCTAATGGTACAATGTGTTTGCTCATTGGCTCAGAAGGCTAATTGATGATTAGAAAACCCTTGTGCAATCATGTTCACACATCTGAAAACAGTTTAGCTCGTTACAGAAGCTACAAAACTGACCTTCCTTTGAGCAGATTGAGTTTCTGGAGCATCACATTTGTGGGGTCAATTAAACGCTCAAAATGGCCAGAAAAAGAGAACTTTCATCTGAAACTCGACAGTCTATTCTTGTTCTTAGAAATGAAGGCTATTCCACAAAATTGTTTGGGTGAGCCCAAACTTTTGAACGGTAGTGTATATATATATATATATAATAATCTGGGAGGATTTATCCCTCCGAAAGGGGAGGGTCCTAAAAATTACAACAAACTTTATAGGTTGATGTTTTTAGAAAAATACACGGAAACTTTTGTTTCGCTTTTATCGACGCGTGACACAAAAAACATGGACGCATTTTATTGAGGCCAACAAAATGACGAGTGTTCATTTTCATTTTCTTTTATTTATTTTTTCCGACATCTTCACTTGAAACGGCGACCTGATAAATGAAAAAGTTAAGTTCAAGTACCAATGATTGTCACACACACACTAGGTGTGGCAAAATGATTCTCTGCGTTTGACCCATCACCCTCGATCACCCCCTGGGAGGTGAGGGGAGCAGTGAGCAGCAGCGGTGGCCTTGCCTGGGAATCATTTTTGGTGATTCAACCGCCAATTCCAACCCTTGTTGCTGAGTGCCAAGCAGGGAGGTAACGGGTCCCATTTTTATAGTCTTTTGGTATGACTCGGTCGGGGTTTGAACTCGCAACCTACCCATCTTAGGGCGGACACTCTAACCACTAGGCCACCGAGTAACAAAGTAGATGTATATTCAACATGTATACTTTATGAAAAAATATAGAAATATAGCTGTATTTAGAGAAAGATTATTTCAAAGCGCAATTACCGTATTTTTCGGACTATAAGCACCCACTAACTTTAGTAAGAACAACCTTTTCCATATAATAGCTGGACTATAAGCCGCAGATATATACGTTGTGAAATGAGTTATTTACACAGAAATATTCTGTACATTTTATTTACAAACCTTAATTGTGTCTGTAACAGGGCAGTAAAACGGCTGATCAGACAAAACAGAAGTCATGGTCATGGACCCACTAGCTGCGCAAGCTAGCTCGCCAATCAGCTAAACAGACTCAATAACTCCACGGTGACATTTTGGGGGAATTTACCGTGGAATTTGTGAAACTGAAACAACACAAAAATAATTCCGTTGTAAGTTAATAACACTAACACTGACACTTGTAAACAGGTGAGCATGTTAGCTAATGCTAACGACGGCAAATATGCATGAAAACGCTCCTACAGACATCACACATGGGACGCTTTAGGGCAGGGGTCACCAACCTTTTTGAAAGCAAGAGCTACTTCTTGGGTAGTGATTAATGCGAAGGGCTACCAGTTTGATACACACTTAAATAAATTGCCAGAAATAGCCAATTTGCTCAATTTACCTTTAATTCTATGTTATTATTAATAATTAATGATATTTACACTTAATTGAACGGTTTAAAAGAGGAGAAAACACGAAAAAAATGACAATTAAATTTTGAAACATAGTTTATCTTCAATTTCGACTCTTTAAAATTCAAAATTCAACCGAAAAAAAGAAGAGAAAAACTAGCTAATTCGAATGTTTTTGAAAAAATTTAAAAAAGAATTAATGGAACATCATTAGTAATTTTTCCTGATTAAGATTAATTTTAGAATTTTGATGACATGTTTTAAATAGGTTAAAATCCAATCTGCACTTTGTTAGAATATATAACAAATTGGACCAAGCTATATTTCTAACAAAGACAAATCATTATTTCTTCTATATTTTCCAGAACAAAATTTTAAAAAGAAATTCAAAAGACTTTGAAATAAGATTTAAATTTGATTCTACAGATTTTCTAGATTGAATTTTAATCATAATAAGTTTGAAGAAATATTTCACAAATATTCATCGTCGAAAAAACAGAAGCTAAAATAAAGAATTAAATTAAAATGTATTTATTATTCTTTACAATAAAAAAAATAAACTTACTTGAACATTGATTTAAATTGTCAGGAAAGAAGAGGAAGGAATTTAAAAGGTAAAAAGGTATATGTGTTTAAAAATCCTAAAATCATTTTTAAGGTTGTATTTTTTCTCTAAAATTGTCTTTCTGAAAGTTATAAGAAGCAAAGTAAAATAATTAATGAATTTATTTAAACAAGTGAAGACCAAGACTTTAAAATATTTTCTTGGATTTTCAAATTCTATTTGAGTTTTGTCTCTCTTAGAATTAAAAATGTCGGGCAAAGCGAGACCAGCTTGCTAGTAAATAAATACAATTTAAAAAATAGAGGCAGCTCACTGGTAAGTGCTGCTATTTGAGGTATTTTTAGAACAGGCCAGCGGGCTACTCATCTGGTCCTTGCGGGCTACCTGGTGCCCGCGGGCACCGCGTTGGTGACCCCTGCTTTAGGGAGTCAGGATTGTTTTAGTTGTATTGTAACACTTTATAAACGTTTCTTGGAGTGACGAATGAGGAATCCATATGAGTAGAAACGCTGTGGACGGCTAAAAGATAAAACAGCATTTCTACTTCCGGTTCCAATCTTTAAACAGCAGGAAACACTTGTAGGCAAACGTGTCTTTGTGTGTGTTTATTTTAAACTACTTGTTTTACGGCCGTCAGCAAAGAAAAATCCATCGATTAGCCGACACTGTTTTATAAGCCGCCGGGTACAAAGCGTAGGGAAAAAAAAGTGACGGCTTATAGTCCGGAAATGCATTGGTTGGATTCATACATATGTGGTGTCTCACCACAACACCGGCACCGTTTGAGTGTCAGTTCCGATGTAAATAAAAGTCATCCCAGGCCTGTAGCCAAAGACCTCTCCTCCCAAACCCCCTGGATAAACTCCTGAAATGACCGTCTCGACCCCATCCCTGACGACGTCGTCGTTTGAAGACCAAAAGGTGACGTCGTTAACCGCGGTCACGTGACTTGCTTCCGGAGAGTTCCGAGGCGTGACGTAACGCGCTCCCCCAGAGAGTCCTTTGTCAGTCCCTTAAGGTCGCCACAATACCTGCGAGCGCCGTGTTTACCCGAGAGGATCAGATAGCGCCTGGGAAGTCAGATAGACCTGCTGGATCTCTCTTGTGGGCCCAGAGCGTGAATGAGACTCCTGGCAGTATCTCCACCATCGCATGAAGACAAGGTGGTGCTCAGGCGCAGGTGCGGGTCTGGACCAGAGGCGGGACACGAGGCGGACTGACACGGTCACGGCTCACAAGGTTTAGGGCCACGGAGCCGAGAAATGGGAGGTTCCTCCCCTGGCTCCTCCTCCTTCTTTCACCGACTGCACTTGATTGGCTGAAACTCCAAGGTCCGGGGGCCAGGTCTGGCCCGCCACCTTGTTTAAATGTGGCCCAGGGAAATGGAAATGATATGCACGGATACAATAATTCTTAGTACATTTTTGACAAGAAAATGTCATGTTTTGCATAAAAATTGACCTGTCTGAGCGTGCATTCCCTTGAAAAATTCCCAAAATTCCCAGATTTCTCGGAATTCCAGGACATTTTTCCCATTCAAAATTAATTGGCCATTTTTCAAACTTCCACCATATCCACATTTTTCAACCGAGTCAAGCCGTTCCACCTTCAACATATTCCATTCATCCTGGAAATTCAAACTATTATTTTTCGAAGTTTAAAAAAATTCCAGGAATTCCCAGAATTCTCGTTTTTTTCCAAAACCTTTTTTGACCCTTTTTACTGGCAACTACTACTTCCACATTTTTCAACCCACTTCAACCGTTCCACAGTCCAATCATTCCGCTTAATGAGGACAAAAAAACTCCAAAAATTCCCGTTTTTCCCGAAATTCCTGGAATTCCTTAACACCATTTCTCAATTCAAAATCTTCCAATTCCAAAATATTAAACTGTTCAAAATCGTGTGCTCTCTTTCAACAATTAAATAAAAATTCCCGGATTTCCAAGAATTCCCAGTTTTCAGGGACATTTTCCCCATTCAAAAATGAATTGGCCATTTTTCAAACTTCCACCATTTCCACATTTTTCAACCGAGTCAAACCATTCCACCTTCAACATATTTTACTCATCCTGGAAATTCCAACTATAATTTTTACAAGTTTAAAAAAATTCCAGAAATTCCCAGAATTTTCGTTTTTTCAAAACCTTTTTTGACCCTTTTTTCCTTCCACATTTTTCAACCCACTTCAACCGTTCCACCGTCCAATCATTCCGCTTAATCAGGACAAAAAAAAAAAGTTGTTTTTGAACTGGAGAAATTCACGGTTTTCCCGAAATTCCCGAAATTCCTTAACACCATTTCTCAATTCAAAATGTTACCACTTCAACATTTCTCGACCGACTTGAAAGATTCCAACACTAACCATTTCAACTCATTCGGAACATTCAAGTTTTTTAACATATTCCAAAAAATTCCCGCTTTTCCCCGAAATTCTCAAATTTCCATGAAATTACCATTGAAATGTATGAGATATTTTTTCAAGTGTTCCTTGATTCCCACATTTTTTATCCAATTCAAACTGTTCCAACTCCAAAATATTCACCTGTTCAAAATCGTGTGCTCTCTTTCAACAATTTTTTTAAAAATTCCAGGATTTCCAAGAATTTACAGTTTTCCGGGACATTTTTCCCATTCAAAATGAATTGGCCATTTTTCAAACTTCCACCATATCCAAATTGTTCAACCGAGTCAAGTCATTCCACCTTCAACATATTCCATTCATCCTGGAAATTCAAACTATTATTTTTCGAAGTTTAAAAAAATTCCAGGAATTCCCAGAATTCTCGTTTTTTTCCAAAACCTTTTTTGACCCTTTTTACTGGCAACTACTACTTCCACATTTTTCAACCCACTTCAACCGTTCCACAGTCCAATCATTCCGCTTAATGAGGACAAAAAAACTCCAAAAATTCCCGTTTTTCCCGAAATTCCTGGAATTCCTTAACACCATTTCTCAATTCAAAATGTTACTACTTCAACATTTCTTCAACCGATTTGAAAAATTCTAACACCAACCATTTCAACTCATTCAGACCATTCAAGTCTTTAAAGATTTTCCCGAAGATTCTCGCTTTTCCCGAAATTCCCAAATTTCCATGAAATTCCCATTGAAATGTATGGGGCATTTTTCAAAGTTCCTCAATTTCAATTTTTTTTTTATCCGATTCAAACTTTTCCAACTCCAAAATATTCAGCCTGTTCAAAATTGTGTGCTCTACTTCAACATTTTTTTTTTTTTTAATTCCCGGATTTCCAAGAATTCCCAGTTTTCAGGGACATTTTCCCCATTCAAAAATGAATTGGCCATTTTTCAAACTTCCACCATTTCCACATTTTTCAACCGAGTCAAACCATTCCACCTTCAACATATTTTACTCATCCTGGAAATTCTAACTATAATTTTTCCAAGTTTAAAAAAATTCCAGGAGTTCCCAGAATTTTCGTTTTTTCAAAACCTTTTTTGACCCTTTTTTCTGGCGACTACTCCTTCCACATTTTTCAACCCACTTCAACCGTTCCACCGTCCAATCATTCCGCTTAATCAGGACAAAAAAAATAAGTTGTTTTTGAACTGGAAAAATTCCCGGTTTTCCCGAAATTCCCGAAATTCCTTAACACCATTTCTCAATTCAAAATGTTACCACTTCAACATTTCTCGACCGACTTGAAAGATTCCAACACTAACCATTTCAACTCATTCGGAACATTCAAGTTTTTTAACATTTTCCAAAAAATTCCCGCTTTTCCCCGAAATTCTCAAATTTCCATGAAATTACCATTGAAATGTATGAGATATTTTTTCAAGTGTTCCTTGATTCCCACATTTGTTATCCAATTCAAACTGTTCCAACTCCAAAATATTCACCTGTTCAAAATCGTGTGCTCTCTTTCAACAATTTTTTTAAAAATTCCAGGATTTCCAAGAATTCACAGTTTTTCCGGGACATTTTTCCCATTCAAAATGAATTGGCCATTTTTCAAACTTCCACCATATCCACATTTTTCAACCGAGTCAAGCCATTCCACCTTCAACATATTCCATTCATCCTGGAAATTCTAACTATAATTTTTCCAAGTTTAAAAAATTCCAGGAGTTCCAGAATTTTCGTTTTTTCAAAACCTTTTTTGACCCTTTTTTCTGGCGACTACTCCTTCCACATTTTTCAACCCACTTCAACCGTTCCACCGTCCAATCATTCCGCTTAATCAGGAAAAAAAAAAAAAAGTTGTTTTTGAACTGGAAAAATTCACGGTTTTCCCGAAATTCCCGAAATTCCTTAACACCATTTCTCAATTCAAAATGTTACCACTTCAACATTTCTCGACCGACTTGAAAGATTCCAACACTAACCATTTCAACTCATTCGGAACATTCAAGTTTTTTAACATTTTCCAAAAATTCCCGCTTTTCCCCGAAATTCTCAAATTTCATGAAATTACCATTGAAATGTATGAGATATTTTTTCAAGTGTTCCTTGATTCCCACATTTGTTATCCAATTCAAACTGTTCCAACTCCAAAATATTCACCTGTTCAAAATCGTGTGCTCTCTTTCAACAATTTTTTAAAAATTCCAGGATTTCCAAGAATTCACAGTTTTCCGGGACATTTTTCCCATTCAAAATGAATTGGCCATTTTTCAAACTTCCACCATATCCAAATTTTCAACCGAGTCAAACCATTCCACCTTCAACATATTCCATTCATCCTGGAAATTCAAACTATTATTTTTCAAAGTTTAAAAAATTCCAGGAGTTACCAGAATTCTCGTTTTTTTTCCAAAACCTTTTTTGACCCTTTTTTCTGGCAACTACTACTTCCACATTTTTCAACCCACTTCAACCGTTCCACCGTCCAATCATTCCGCTTAATCAGGACAAAAAAACTCCAAAAATTCCAGTTTTTCCCGAAATTCCTGGAATTCCTTGACACCATTTCTCAATTCAAAATGTTACTACTTCAACATTTCCTCAACCGATTTCAAAAATTCTAACACCAACCATTTCAACTCATTCAGACCATTCAAGTCTTTAAATATTTTCCCAAAAATTCCCGCTTTTTCCCGAAATTCCCAAATCTCAATGAAATTCCCTTTGAAATGTATGGGTCATTTTTCAAAGTTCCTCAATTTCTAAAATGTTCTTATCCAATTCAAACTGTTCCAACTCCAAAATATTCAGCCTGTTCCAAATTGTGAGCTCTCCTTCAACAATTTTTAAAAATTCCCGGATTTCCAAGAATTCCCAGTTTTCAGGGACATTTTCCCCATTCAAAAATGAATTGGCCATTTTTCAAACTTCCACCATTTCCACATTTTTCAACTGAGTCAAACCATTCCACCTTCAACATATTTTACTCATCCTGGAAATTCCAACTATAATTTTTACAAGTTTAAAAAAATTCCAGAAATTCCCAGATTTTTCGTTTTTTTCAAAACCTTTTTTGACCCTTTTTTCTGGCAACTACTCCTTCCACATTTTTCAACCCACTTCAACCGTTCCCCCGTCAAATCATTCCTCTTAATCAGGACAAAAAACGAAGTTGTTTTTTTTAACTGGAAAAATTCCCGGTTTTCCCGAAATTCCTGGAATTTCTTAATACCATTTTTTTAAATTCAAAATGTTATTACTTCAACATTTCTCGACCGATTTGAAAGATTCCAACACTAACCATTTCAACTCATTTGGAACATTCAAGTCTTTTAACATTTTCTCCAAAATTCCCGCTTTTCCCCGAAATTCTCAAATTTCCATGAAATTACCATTGAAATGTATGAGACATTTTTTCAAATGTTCCTTGTTTCCCACATTTGTTATCCAATTCAAACTGTTCCAACTCCAAAATATTCAACTGTTCAAAATTGTGTGCTCTCTTTCAACAATTAAAAATTCCCGGATTCCAAGAATTCACAGTTTTCCGGGACATTTTTCCCATTCAAAATGAATTGGCCATTTTTCAAACTTCCACTATTTCCACATTTTTCAACCGAGTCAAACCATTCTACCTTCAACTTATTCCACTCATCCTGGAAATTCAAACTATAATTTTTTCAAGTTAAAAAAAAATCCAGGAAATCCCAGAATTCTCGTTTTTTTCAAAACCTTTTTTGACCCTTTTTTCTGGGGACTACTACTTCCACATTTATCATCCCACTTCAACTGCTTTACCGTCAAATCATTCCTCTTAATCAGGAAAAAAAAACAAAGTTGTTTTTGAACTGGAAACATTCTCGGTTTTCCCGAAATTCCTGGAATTCCTTGATACCATTTCTCAATTCAAAATGTTACCACTTCAACATTTCTCTACAGATTTGGAAATTTCCAACACCAACCATTTCAACTCATTTAGAACATTAAAGTCTTTTAACATTTTTTCAAAAAATTCCCTCTTTTCCCGAAATTCCCAAATCTCCATGAAATTCCAGTTGAAATGTAAATGTAAGTTCCTTATTTCCCAAATTTTTTATCCGATTTAAACTGTTCCCACTCCAAAATAGTCAGCATTTTCAAAATTGTGTGCTCCTTTTCAACAATTTAAAAACATTCCCAGATTTATCAGAATTCCAGGACATTTTCCCCATTTAAAATGAATTGGCCATTTTTCAAACTTTAACCATTTCCACATTTTTCAACCGATTCAAACCATTCCACCTTCAACACATTCCAATCATCTTTTTTTTAAGTTCTAAAAAATTCCAGAAATTTCTACAATCCCTTTTTTCTGGCGACTACTCCTTTCACATTTTTCAACCCACTTCCACCGTTTTACCGTCAAATCATTCCTCTTAATCAGGAAAAAAAACAAGGTTGCTTTTGAACTGGAAAAATTCCCGGTTTTCCCCAAATTCCTGGAATTCATTAATACCATTTCTCTATTCAAAATGTTACTAATTCAACATTTCTCTACCGATTTGAAAAATTCCAACACCAACCATTTCAACTCATGCAGAACATTCAAGTCTTTCAACATTTTTCAAAAAATTCCCGCTTTTCCCAAAATTCCCATGAAATTCCCATTGAAATGTACGGGACATTTTTCAAAGTTTCTCAATTCCAACATTTTTTATCCGATTCAAACCGTTCCAACTTCAAAATATTCAGCCTGTTCAAAATTGTGTGCTCTCCTTCAACAATTTCCAAGAATTCCCAGTTTTCAGGGTCATTTTCCCCATTCAAAATGAATTGTCCATTTTTTAAACTTCCACAATTCGCACATTTTTCAACCGATTCAAACCATTCCACTTTCAACACATTTAACTCATCCAACTAAAAATTTCCCTAGTTCCAAACCAAATTACGTTTTTCCTGGATATTCAAACTCTACAACATTCAAACCATTCCAACATTCAAACTGTTCTTACATTCATACAACATTCTGTCGGCATTTCAGTTCAACTTGACCATTGGAGCATTCATACGCGATTCCTTCAGGAATTGCCTCATCTAGATTTAAATAATACCTCATGTCCAAACTTCTTCCACCGAGGGTCGCACTATGAAAAGTCAAAGTATTCAGAGGCCAATTTGATTTGTTTTGTATTTCATAAAAACTAATATATCGGTATTTTAAGACAATATTTACAGTGTTATAAGTCATCGTGAATTATTATTATTATTTGTTATTAATATCAACGTTTCAGCTTATTCTCATTAATCATCCGGTGTTTTGTGTTAGTTCCTGTCCTGTGTTTTTATTTTGGCGGCTCTTCTGGTGTTGTTGGTGTTTTCTCGTGGCTGCTTCACTTCTGTCCCAAAGCATTTCCCCTCACCTGTTTTCTGTTATTTAAGTTGATCCTACTTTGTGGACACCATCCGCTCTACATTTCACAGGAAGTGTTTTTTCCAGCATTTTGTTTTTTGTCTGTCATAGTCTGGCTGTTTATAGCACATCCCTTTTGCTCTAACCTTTTTGTTTTTGCTTCTTTAGTTAATAAAGACCGTATTTTACTTCACGCTGCTACCTCGTTTATCTGCATCTCTAAAATCACTACAACGCATGACAATTACATTACTTTTTTAAAAACATTTTTACTGTTTTCACATACATACATACATACATACATACATACATACATACATGCATACGTACATACATACATACAATTGTACAGTTTAAACACATCTGGTTTATTACGGGATGTCTATTTGGCAAAGATTTTCAAACCACAGCACACAAAAGTAAAAAATAGCTTTAGCGTTAATGCTAACACAACATGAGGTAGCAAGAAAAGCAGGAAGTAAAATAAATTGGATTTGGACTGAAACAGAATTTTAAAAGTAGCTAGAAAGCAGTGTAAGGATTGTTTTAATCCATTTACGTAGGTTTAACATTGATGCTAATGCTAGCGCACCATGAAAAGTAGCTAGCATCAAATCGACCTTAAAATGTATATTTTACAGTAAAGTACAGTGAATTTAGGTACTGGAGCTAACTTACTCACATTTTATACTGAAAAGTAACTTTAGCATTTATGCTAGTGCTAACACTACATAGCTACAAAATTCCAATAAAATGATAGGAAACAGTTATATTAAGGAACATAACATTATTTTCTCTAAACAGACACATTTGACTTGTAGTTTGTTGGATATAACTTTGCCTACAATTGCAAAACCAACGCTAATTCTAACACAACAAAAGAGCTAGCGAACATAATCCAGGCGACTCCTAACTTATTATTTTGCTGTAAAAGTCGCATGAAAATAGGATAAATTTACGTAGGTTTAACATTGACGCTACTGCTAACGCACCATGAAAAGTAGCTAACATCAAATTGACCTTAAAATGTATATTTTAATGTATAGTGAATATAGGTACTAGAGCTTACTTTCTCACTTTTTATACTGAAAAGTAGCTTTAGCGTTTATGCTAGTGCTAAGACTACATAGCTTCAAAATTCCAATAAAATGATATGAAACAGTGATCTTAAAGAACATAAGATTATTTTCTCTGAACAGACAAATTTGACTTGTAGTTTGTCGGATATAACTTTGCCTACAATTGCAAAACCGCTAACACAACAAAAGAAATAGCAAACGTAATCCAGGCGACTCCTAAATTATTATTTTGTTGCAAAATCTCTGGAGTCTACATCAACTTCAGATCTATCCCTCATTTCAAAATGTTTTAAGTTTTTTTCTATGTTGTTTTTTTGTTTGTTGATTTTTCACCCTTTTTTGTCAAACAAAACTATGTTTTTAATGGCAAACACACAAAGTATGCAAAATCTTTCACCAAAAATAATTTTCAAAAGTGGAATATTTGATGTGAAGTAATCGGAACCTTAGATAGGTCAATAATTCATAATAACATTGATTTTGATTCAATATTATGTTTTGAGCAATGACGGTTTGAAAGAAAGAAAAAACCAGCTTTGTTTTATTAGTCAACATTGCAACTTTTTCTAAATTACATTTCACCTTTAAAGGCCTACTGAAAGCCACTACTACCGACCACGCAGTCTGATAGTTTATATATAAATGATGAAATCTTAACATTGCAACACATGCCAATACGGCCGGGTTAACTTATAAAGTGCAATTTTAAATTTCCCGCGAAACTTCCGGTTGAAAACGTCTATGTATGATGACGTATGCGCGTGACGTCAATGGTTGAAACGGAAGTATTCGGACACATTGTATCCAATACAAACAGCTCTGTTTTCATCGCAAAATTCCACAGTATTCTGGACATCTGTGTGGGTGAATCTTTTGCAATTTGTTTAATGAACAATGGAGACTGCAAAGAAGAAAGCTGTAGGTGGGATCGGTGTATTAGCGGCTGGCTGCAGCAACACAACCAGGAGGACTTTGACTTGGATAGCAGACGCGCTATCCGACGCTAGCCGCCGACCGCATCGATGATTGGGTGAAGTCCTTCGTCGCTCCGTCGATCGCTAGAACGCAGGTGAGCACGGGTGTTGATGAGCAGATGAGGGCTGGCTGGCGTAGGTGGATAGCTAATGTTTTTAGCATAGCTCTGTGAGGTCCCGTAGCTAAGATAGCTTCAATGGCGTCGTTAGCAAAAGCATTGTTAAGTTTCGCCAGGCTGGAAAGCATTAACCGTGTAGTTACAGGTCCATGGTTAAAAGTATTGTTGATTTTCTGTCTATCCTTCCAGTCAGGGGTTTATTTCTTTTGTTTCTATCTGCAGTTAAGCCCAATGCTATCACGTTAGCTCCGTAGCTAAAGTGCTTCGCCGATGTATTGTCGTGGAGATAAAAGTCACTGTGAATGTCCATTTCGCGTTCTCGACTCTCATTTTCAAGAGGATATATATAGTATCCGAGGTGGTTTAAAATACAAATCCGTGATCCACAATAGAAAAAGGAGAGAGTGTGGAATCCAATGAGCCAGCTTGTACCTAACTTACGGTCAGAGCGAAAAAAGATATGTCTTGCACTGCATTCTAGTCCTTCACTCTAACGTTCCTCATCCACGAATCTTTCATCCTCGCTCAAATTAATGGGGTAATCGTCGCTATCTCGGTCCGAATCGCTCTCGCTGCTGGTGTAAACAGTAGGGAAATGTGAGGAGCTCTTCAACCTGCGGCGTCACGCTACTTCCGGTACAGGAAAGGCTTTTTTTTTTATCAGCGACCAAAAGTTGCGAACTTTATCGTCGATGTTCTCTACTAAATCCTTTCAGCAAAAATATGGCAATATCGCGAAATGATCAATTATGACACATAGAATGGATCTGCTATCCCCGTTTAAATGAAAACAATTCATTTCAGTAGGCCTTTAAAACATTAGCTGTGGGCCGCAAATGGCTTTTGACACCCCTGCTATAGATAATAAAAAATTAAATCTGATAAATCTGTGGATAAAAAGCAGAGCCTGGCGACGCATGCACGTTTATCATAATTCTCTCTCTGTCTCGGTCTCTGCCCCTCCCTCACCAATGCTGTGCGCACACCTTCACAATTTGTTTTGTTTTCAACCCCTTCTTAAAGGCCTACTGAAACCCACTACTACCGACCACGCAGTCTGATAGTTTATATATCAATGATGAAATCTTAACATTATAACACATGCCAATACGGCCGGGTTAACTTATAAAGTGACATTTTAAATTTGCCGCTAAACTTCCGGTTCGAAACGCCTCTGAGGATGACGTATGCGCGTGACGTAGCCCGGCGAACACGGGTATGCCTTCCACATTGAAGCCAATACGAAAAAGCTCTGTTTTCATTTCATAATTCCACAGTATTCTGGACATCTGTGTTCGTGAATCTGTTGCAATCATGTTCATTGCATTATGGAGAAGGAAGCTGAGCAAGCAAAGAAGAAAGTTGTCGGTGCGAAATGGATGTATTTTTCGAACGTAGTCAGCAACAACAGTACACAGCCGGCGCTTCTTTGTTTACATTCCCGGAAGATGCAGTCAAGATGGAAGAACTCGGATAACAGAGACTCTAACCAGGAGGACTTTTGACTTCGATACACAGACGCCTGTAGAGAACTGGGACAACACAGACTCTTACCAGGATTACTTTGATTTGGATGACAAAGACGCAGACGTGCTACTGTGAGTATGCAGCTTTGGCTTCTAAACATTTCATCGCTTGACCGTATGTGCGCAACTTTTTTTTGCGTATATACGTAACTTTTTAAAAATATATAAGCTTTATGAACCTTGGGTTAGGTGAACGGTCTTTGGGGCTGAGTGATTGTGTGTGTTGATCAGGTGTTTGAATTGTATTGGCGTGTTCTATGGAGCTAGGAGCTAGCAGAGGAGCTAGGAGCTAGCGTAACAAACACGCAGGTGTTTTTATGCAGGATTAATTTGTGGCATATTAAATATAAGCCTGGTTGTGTTGTGGCTAATAGAGTATATATATGTCTTGTGTTTATTTACTGTTGTAGTCATTCCCAGCTGAATATCAGGTCACCCCCGGCTCTCACAGCATCTTCCCTATCTGAATAGCTTCAACTCCCCACTAGTCCTTCACTTGCACTTTACTCATCCACAAATCTTTCATCCTCGCTCAAATTAATGGGGAAATTGTCGCTTTCTCAGTCCGAATCTCTCTCACTTCATGTGGCCATCATTGTAAACAATAGGGAACTTTGCGTATATGTTCAACTGACTACGTCACGCTACTTCCGGTAGGGGCAAGCCTTTTTTTTTATCAGATACCAAAAGTTGCGATCTTTATCGTCGTTGTTCTATACTAAATCCTTTCAGCAAAAATATGGCAATATTGCGAAATGATCAAGTATGACACATAGAATAGATCTGCTATCCCCGTTTAAATTAAAAAAATTCATTTCAGTAGGCCTTTAACCCTGGATGTACATTGAAAATACACGCAACCCTAACTCAAAATGCCGGACATTTGAGGCTTTTAAGACACTCCGCCCGGGGAAAAGAGGACGTATGGTCAGTCTAAGTTTGTTGGATATCGGATATAACTTTGCCTACAATTGCAAAACCGACGCTAATGCTAACACAACAAAAGAGCTAGCAAACGTAATCCAGTCGACTCCTTACTTATTCTTTCGTTGCAAAGGTGGCATGGGAAGATAGTGATAGTGATAGTGATAGTGATATGTCTACTTCAGCTAACACCAAGCAAAAAAAACCCAAAATGGTTTGGGTTTAACTGGAGCTTTCCGGGCGTCCGCTTAATCTGACACGAGGCTTTTGTGTCAATATCATGAAAAGCTTTTGTGAAAAGTGCCGAGCCCTCCTGGTTGTTCCCAGTCGTCTCCCCCCCGGGCCGTGACAGCGACACCCGATGCGGCTCCACACTGTAAATGGATCTGAGGAACCTTGCAACGCGGCGCAGGTGAAAAGATGGACTTGAGCGCGAGGCTTCTTGTCTTCCCACGCCGACCGGAGCGGAATCTGTAAGCAGCGTCGTTAACATTTCCCTGACACGTCGCCCGGCCTCTCTTGGAGACCCACCCGCATTTTCTGAGCCCCGTTGGGGTTGTCGTAGCAACCGGCGGCCCAGAAGTGAATGAAGCAGATCTGCGAGTCATCTATCAGCCGACAGCCGCCCCTCCCCCGACTGAGCAAGCCATCACTGTGACACAATGTACCCCACCACTCCTCAATGACTTCTTCTTCTCCTCCGACCACACCATCCACCACTTCTTCTTCTCCTCCGACCACACCATCCACCACTTCTTCTTCTCCTCCGACCACACCATCCACCACTTCTTCCTCTCCTCCGACCACACGATCCACCACTTCTTCTTCTCCTCCGACCACACCTTCCACCACTTCTTCTTCTCCTCCGACCACACCTTCCACCACTTCTTCTTCTCCTCCGACCACACCTTCCACCACTTCTTCTTCTCCTCCGACCACACCTTCCACCACTTCTTCTTCTCCTCCGACCACACCTTCCACCACTTCTTCTTCTCCTCCGACCACACCTTCCACCACTTCTTCTTCTCCTCCGACCACACCTTCCACCACTTCTTCTTCTCCTCCGACCACACGATCCACCACTTCGTCTTCTCCTCCGACCACACGATCCACCACTTCTTCTTCTCCTCCGACCACACCTTCCACCACTTCTTCTTCTCCTCCGACCACACGATCCACCACTTCTTCCTCTCCTCCGACCACACGATCCACCACTTCTTCCTCTCCTCCGACCACACGATCCACCACTTCTTCCTCTCCTCCGACCACACGATCCACCACTTCTTCCTCTCCGACCACACGATCCACCACTTCTTCTTCTCTTCCGACCACACCTTCCACCACTTCTTCTTCTCCTCCGACCACACGATCCACCACTTCTTCTTCTCCTTTGACCACACCTTCCTCCACTTCTTCTTCTCCTCAGACCACATGATCCACCACTTCTTCTTCTCCTCCGACCACACGATCCACCCCTTCTTCTTCTCCTCCGAACACACCTTCTTCCACTTCTTCTTCTCCTCCGACCACACCTTCCTCCACTTCTTCTTCTCCTCCGACCACACGATCCACCAATTCTTCCTGTCCTCCGACCACATGATCCACCACTTCTTCTTCTCCTCCAACCACACCTTCCTCCACTTCTTTTTCTCCTCCGACCACACGATCCACCACTTCTTCCTCTCCTCCGACCACACCTTCCACCACTTCTTCTTCTCCTGCGACCACACCTTCCTCCACTTCTTCTTCTCCTCAGACCACACGATCCACCACTTCTTCTTCTCCTCCGACCACACCTTCCACCACTTCTTCTCCTCCGACCACACCTTCCTCCACTTCTTCTTTTCCTCAGACCACACGATCCACCACTTCTTCTTCTCCTCCGACCACACCTTCCACCACTTCTTCTTCTCCTCCGACCACACCTTCCTCCACTTCTTCTTCTCCTCATACCACACGATCCACCACTTCTTCTCCTCCGACCACACCTTCCACCACTACTTTTTCTCCTGCGACCACACCTTCCACCACTTCTTCTTCTCCTCCGCTCTCACTTTCCTCCACTTCTTCTTCTCCTCCAACCACACTTTCCTCCACTTCTTTTTCTCCTCCAATCACACTTTCCTCCACTTCTTCTTCTCTTCCGACCACACCTTCCACCACTTCTTCTTCTCCTCCGACCACACCTTCCTCCACTTCTTCTTATCTTCCGACCACACCTTCCACCACTTCTTCTCCTCCGACCACACCTTCCTACACTTCTTCTCCTGCGACCACACCTTCCACCACTTCTTCTCCTCCGTCCTCATTTTCCTCCACTTCTTCTTCTCCTGCGACCACACTTTCCTCCACTTTTTCCTCCTCTTCCGACCACACCACCCACCAATTCTTCTCCTTCGACTACACTTTTCTGCACATCTTCTTCTCCTCTGACCACACCTTCCTCCAATTCTTCTTCTCCTCCGACCACACCTTTCACCACTTATTCTTCTCCTCCGATCACACATTCCTCCACTTATTCTTGTCTTCCGACCACACAATCCTCCACTTGTTCTTCTCTTCCGACCACACCTTCCACCACTTCTCAGCCCGCAAGATGGACACCTGGTTTACTCCTGTCCCCATTGGACTGTTGATGCCCAGCAGGATGTCCTGATTTATCACCACCGTCATATGTTAATAATTCATGCTGAATTGATCACTAATTAATGAGTATTTAAGACGTTCATGACCTTTATGTCTCACTAAAACTACATTTGGACATAATGACAGGACAAGGATTTTGCAATCTTTTCTGAACTGCCTAACTTTGCTAAGTTGCCATTGTTTGATGCTTATAATGAGGCATTGCCTCAGTTTGTCAATTTATGGATTTTATACATGTGACTCTCATGATAGGGGTGCACTAGAAAAACATTGATTCACATCAGAAT
>NC_084737.1:17508053-17548053 GCF_033978785.1 Entelurus aequoreus
GTAAGTGATTGTTTTATTATGTTTGTATATCTTGTTTACCACTTAGCAATACTGCTACATGATGAATTGTTGATGTATAGGGGAAGATTTAAACATCTCATCAGTCTTTATCCCTGTGAGCGCAGACATTGTACAGTAAGTGATTGTTTTATTATGTTTGTATATCTTGCTTAGCACTTAGCAATACTGCTACATGACAATTAGTGTTTGTGTGAATATTTTATAAGACTTTAAGTTGTTCTTTTAACATTATTATAGTAAAGGTGGAACCAGTAGTGACCTAATGTTTGATGTTGCCTTTAATTTATCAAAAAACATCAAACACCTTAATTACGTGTGTCTAAGAGGAGCATCGACATTTTATTTATGAATAAAATTGGTCAAAATATGACACAGTAACTCATCTACTCCATGTTATACCCTTTTATAACACTTTGTGGATTTATTGCATTGGAAGCGAGAGCGGACATCGTACAGTAAGTGATTGTTTTATAATGTTTTTTCGCACTTAGCAATAGTGCTACATGACGCTTGGAGTTCAAATCCCAGCCGAGTCATACCAAAGACTATAAAAATGAGACCCATAACCTCCCTGCTTGGCACTCATAAACATAGGGTTGGAGTTGGGGGTTAAATCACCAAAATGATTCCCAGGCGCGACGCCGCTGCTGCCCACTGCTCCCCAAGGGGATGGGACAAATGCAGAGGACAAATTTCACCACATCTAGTGTGTGTGTGACAATCATTGGTACTTTAATCTTTAGTGTTTGTCTGCTTCTAAAACTTGTAGATCCTCCTCCTTATATTCAGGCTCAAAAATAGAAGTTTCCTATTGACTCCATTGTTAGCTGACTTTTGCTCCTGTTTATTTACGATTTAGTATGCAAATAAAGAAAAACCAAGTTGGTCAACTTGGACATACAACTTAAGATGGCCAGAAAGACACGAAAAAAACACCTTTTTTTTAACCCTTTGTGAGGCTATGATGACTTGTTGATGTAAAGGGGAAGATATAAAACATCCCATCAGTCTTTATCCCAGTGAGAGCAGACATTGTACAGTAAGTGATTGTTTTATTATGTTTGTATATCTTGTTTACCACTTAGCAATACTGCTACATGATGAATTGTTGATGTAAAGGGGACGATATAAACATCTCATCAGTCTTTATCCCTGTGAGCGCAGAGATTGTACAGTAAGTGATTGTTTTATTATGTTTGTATACCTTGCCTAGCACTTAGCAATACTGCTACATGACAATTAGTGTTTGTGTGAATATTTTATAAGACTTTAAGTTGTTCTTTTAACATTATTATAGTAAAGGTGGGACCAGTAGTGTCATGTACCCTTTTATAACACATTGTGGATTTATTGCATTGGAAGTGAGAGCGGACATCGTACAGTAAGTGATTGTTTTATAATGTTTTTTTCGCATTTAGCCATAGTGCTACATGACGCTTAGTGTTTGTCTGCTTCTAAAACGTGTAGATCCTCCTCCTTATATTCAGGCTCAAAAATAGACGTTTCCTATTGGCTCCATTGTTAGCTGACTTTTGCTCCTGTTTATTTACGATTTAGAATGCAAAAAAATACAAAATAAAAAATAAAAACCTGTGCGTTCTTGTCTTGCATGAGGATTGTGGATAACAAATAGCATCCCAGAGAGGCGCAGGTCCCCTTGAAGGTGGAATATTAAGCAACATATATAAATAAGACATCCATACAAAAATAGGCTCTTACAAAATATACTCTATGAAGTGGAACATGTGCCAGTGTTTGTGACGCTAAACAATCGGGACTAGCAGCAAAACGTGAGGAAGACGTACAGCAAGCGGGTCAAAAGTTAATAAGAAAAAAAAACTCATCCCTTGAACAAACTAACCCTCCCAACATTGAGTTCTTTGTTGACCCCACATCAGTAGTTCTTGTCAAATAAATTAATACCAATGTCCTCCATTCTCTAGTCGACAGTTATTAAATATTCCACATGTCCCCCGTGCGCCGGCGTCCGACGCCCGGTGGAAGCTCGGCGTGCAGCCGGGGGGTCCACTCAAACACGGTCACTTGCACGTGTACACCTCGGTCCTCTCGCTGCAGGTGTTGCACCTGACGGAGCAGCACCACAAGAACTTGCAGTTGCACTGCCAGACGCGGGAGTACTGGTGCGTGTTGTAGCCGCGGCCGCAGCACATCAGGTCGCAGGCGCCGGCGTGTTGCGCCGCCGTCTTGTTGCAGGCGCGCCCCTGCGTGCCCAGGCTGCCCGTCACGGCGTCCGCCTCGCAGTAGTTGGGCGACTTGTCCGTGTACACCAGGTCCGTGTCGGAGGGCTTCCGGTACGAGTAGGGCTTCTTGATCTTCAGGAACTTGGGCCGCTTGTTGCGGCTGGCTTTGACCGCCTCCACGTGCAGCGCCTGGGCGTATTTCTCCTTGAGAATGTAGCCCAGCTGGCGGAACTTGGGAAGGGTGGTCCAGCAGGTTTTGGTGGTGCAGGAGCCCGACACGCCGTGACACTTGCATTCCAGCCGCATGTTCTTCTCCAGGACCTGCCAGCACACAAACACCTTAGCTTAGCTTAGCGGAGATCTTCAACACACTTACAAACCCCAAAGCCAGTGAAGTTGGCAGAAAACCACTGTCAGTAACTACAGTTGGTCGCTACATCTGTAAGTGCAAGTTAACACTCTACTATGCAAAAGCGAACGCCATTTTATCAACAACACCCAGAAACGCCGCCGGATTCGCTGGGCCAGAGCTCATCTACAAAATCCAAAACACAATGATTTGCAAATCATTTTCAACTTATATTCAATTGAATAGACTGCAAAGACAATATATTTAACGTTCAAACTGGTAAACTTTGTTCATTTTTGCAATTATTAGCTCATTTGGAATTTGATGACTGCAACATGTTTCAAAAAAGCTGGCACAAGCGAGCAAAAAAGACTGAGAAAGTTGAGGAATGCTCTCGTCAAACACTTATTTGGAACATCCCACAGGTGAACATGCTAATTGGGAACAGGTGGGTGCCATGATTGGGTATAAAAGCAGCTTCCATGAAATGCTCAGTCATTCACAAACAAGGACTGGGCAAGGGTCACCACTTTGTCAACAAATGCGTGAGCAAATTTTCCAACAGTTTAAGAACAACATTTCTCAACCAGCTATTGCAAGGAATTTAGGGATTTTACCATCTACGGTCTGTAATATCATCAATAGGTTCAGAGAATCTGGAGAAATCACTGTGACTTTCGATCCCTCAGGCGGTACTGCATCAAAAAGCGACATCAGTGTGTAAAGGATATCACCATACGGGCTCAGGAACACTTCAAAAAAACACTGTCAGTAACTACAGTTGGACGCTACATCTGTAAGTGCAAGTTAAAACTCTACTATGCAAAAGCGAACGCCATTTTATCAACAACACCCAGAAACGCCGCCGGATTCGCTGGGCCAGAGCTCATCTACAAAATCCAAAATACAATGATTTGCAAATCATTTTCAACTTATATTCAATTGAATAGACTGCAAAGACAATATATTTAACGTTCAAACTGGTAAACTTTGTTCATTTTTGCAATTATTAGCTCATTTGGAATTTTATGACTGCAACATGTTTCAAAAAAGCTGGCACAAGCGAGCAAAAAAGACTGAGAAAGTTGAGGAATGCTCATCAAACACTTATTTGGAACATCCCACAGGTGAACAGGCTAATTGGGAACAGGTGGGTGCCATGATTGGGTATAAAAGCAGCTTCCATGAAATGCTCAGTCATTCACAAACAAGGACTGGGCGAGGGTCACCACTTTGTCAACAAATGCGTGAGCAAATTTTCCAACAGTTTAAGAACAACATTTCTCAACCAGCTATTGCAAGGAATTTAGGGATTTTACCATCTACGGTCCGTAATATCATCAATAGGTTCAGAGAATCTGGAGAAATCACTGTGACTTTCGATCCCTCAGGCGGTACTGCATCAAAAAGCGACATCAGTGTGTAAAGGATATCACCACAAGGGCTCAGGAACACTTCAAAAAAACACTGTCAGTAACTACAGTTGGTCGCTACATCTGTAAGTGCAAGTTAAAACTCTACTATGCAAAAGCGAACGCCATTTATCAACAACACCCAGAAACGCCGCCAGAGCTCATCTACAAAATCCAAAACCAGTGAAATTGGCACGTTGTGTAATTTGTAAATAAAAACAGAATTCAATGATTTTCAAATCCTTTTCAACTTATATTCAATTGAATAGACTGCAAAGACAAGATATTTAATGTTCACACTGAAAAACATAATTTTTGGGGGGTAAATTGTTAACTTAGAATTCAATGGCAGCAACACATTGCAAAAAAGTTGTCACAGGGGCATTTTTACCACTGTGTTACATGGCCTTTCCTTTTAACAACACTCAGTAAACGTTTGGGATCTGAGGAGACACATTTTTTAAGCTTTTCAGGTGGAATTCTTTCCCATTCTTGCTTGTTGTACAGCTTAAGTTGTTCAACAGTCCGGGGGTCTCCGTTGTGGTATTTTAGGCTTCATAATGCGCCACACATTTTCAATGGGAGACAGGTCTGGACTACAGGCAGGCCAGTCTAGTACGCGCACTCTTTTACTATGAAGCCACGTTGATGTAACACGTGGCTTGGCATTGTCTTGCTGAAATAAGCAGGGGCGTCCATGATAACGTTGCTTGGATGGCAACAAATGTTGCTCCAAAGCCTGTATGTACTTTTCAGCATTAATGGTGCCTTCATAGATGTGTAAGTTACCAACGCCTTGGGCACTAATACACCCCCATACCATCACAGATGCTGGCTTTTCAACTTTGCGCCTATAACAATCCGGATGGTTCTTTTCCTCTTTGGTCCGGAGGACACGACGTCCACAGTTTCCAAAAACAATTTCAAATGTGGACTCGTCAGACCACAGAACACTTTTCCACTTTGTATCAGTCCAACTTAGATGAGCTCGGGCCCAGCGAAGCAGGCGCCGTTTGTGGGTGTTGTTGATAAATGGCTTTCGCATTGCATAGGAGAGTTTTAACTTGCACTTACAGATGTAACGACCAACTGTAGTTACTGACAGTGATTTTCTGAAGTGTTCCTGAGCCCATGTGGTGATATCCTTTACAAACTGATGTCGGTTTTTGATGCCGTACCGCCTGAGGGATCCAAGGTCACAGGCTAAGCCACTTACGTGCAGTAATATCTCCAAAATCTCTGAATCTTTTGATGATATTACTGACCTTAGATGGTGAAATCCCTAAATTCCTTGCAATAGCTCGTTGAGAAATGTTGTTCTTAAACTGTTGGACAATTTGCTCAGGCATTTGTTGACAAAGTGGCCACCCTCGCCCCGTCCTTATTTGTGAATGACTGAGCATTTCATGGAAGCTGCTTTTATACCCAATCATGGCACCCACCTGTTCCCAATTAGCCTGTTCACCTGTGGGATGTTCCAAATAAGTGTTTGACGAGCATTCCTCAACTTTCCCAGTCTTTTTTGCCACTTGTGCCAGCTTTTTTGAAACATGTTGCAGGCATCAAATTCCAAATGAGCTAATATTTGCAAAAAATAACAAAGTTTCCCAGTTCTAACATTAAATATCTTGTCTTTGCAGTCTATTCAATGGAATATAGGTAGAAAAGGATTTGCAAATCATTGTATTCTGTTTTTATTTACCATTTACACAACGTGCCAACTTCACTGCTTTTGGGTTTTGTGCTATAGAACAGATCAGATTTGGTATATTTATAAATGATAGTAATATAGAAATGTTTGTCAACATAATTATGCTCCAAGCAACATTTTTTCGTCATAAATGTCGATTTCTGAAAGTGAAACCTACATTTTCTAATTGGCTTAATGGATTAAAATGATCAATTCAATCTTGGAAAATTATTAAAAGTACAAAAGCCCTTAAATTAATATCATTATTGAACAAATTGACTTAATTAGCCCTTTTTGTCTGTTTGAATTTTGTATTTTATCATATTGTTTCTTTTTACTATTTTTAATACTCTATTTTTATTATTTGCTTTTATTTTCTTTCCTCAAAATCTTTTGTTAAAGTCGTAATTTGCTCAACCTTATGTGTAAATTGTTGAATATGTTGAAAGTGCCTTGACTTTTATGTACATTGTGGATATATATTTGTTGTTCAATAAAAAAATGTAATGAATAAAATTTTAAAAAATCCTGTTACCCCGTCAGGGTTACATCACTTCCTGTCGACTGACTTGACGGCACTTACCATTCATCGAGTCAATCAAATAGGAAAACACTTTGATTTATCCTCTGTGGCTTCGATTAATCGTTTAACGGGTGTAAATACTTGAATACAAATTGATCAAATTCGTATCGCATGGAGTCCCTGGAACTTTGAATACACAAACAAAGTTCCAGGAGCTGCAACAAATTCTCTAATTACACCTTATAGGTACACTTTGTAGCAATGTTCTCTTAAAAGTACAATATTACCGTTGAAGAGGCCAAATGTTTACTTTTATACTAATGCAAGGTGAATAAAGTAGAGATCGACCAAATTTTTTCAGGGCCGATACTGATACCGACTATTAGTCGTCGATTACGCCGATAAGCGATATTTGTAGGTGATATTCATGTGCAGTAAAAGTAATTCAAGATGAATATTATATGTCAGTAAACATCTGGACAAGATTTTAAGTTGTTTATTTACATGATTTTGTAGAAAAGGTGGGACCAGTAGTGACATAATGTTTGATGTTGTGTTTAATTTATCATTAAAAAACATCAAACACCTTTGTTACGTGTGTCTAAGAGGAGCATCAACATTTTATTTCTAAATAAAATTGGTGAAAATATGACACAATAACTCATCTACTCCATTTTATACACTTGTATAACACTTTATGGATTTACATTGTAAGGTTTCCTCCTGAAAGATTGTCAACATTTAAATAAAAACAATTCTAGGCTCCTTCACGGAGATTATAGTCTAGACATTTTTCAAGATGGCCGACATCATTTCTTCCTGGATGTCACAGAAAGTATGAGAATGTGTGAGCTGCTGCCTGCTCTTCTTGACTTACATTCATACTCATACTCATATCTGTCAAGATATTTACAAAAAGAGATATAATTTCTGTCGTCTTCACGTCTGTCCATCTCTGTCGTTTTATTTGATTGATCATGAAACTCGTGGCGCTCATTTAATGAGCCCACACTGCCAGTGTGGCAAACGGAGGCTGGTTGAGCGACTCCATCGCTGCAGAAGTGAAAACAAACAACACAGGACCAGGAAGACGCCAGAAACTGATGTAGTTGTAGTAAAAAAATATGTATTACTAAATACTGGTATCATACGTGTATATATTGTATCTACTGATGTAGTTATGTTGTAGTAAAAAATATTTATTACTAAATACTGATATCATATGTGTATATATTGTACCTACTGATGTAGTTATGTTGTAGTAGAAAAATGTGTATGTATTGTACCTATTGATGTAGTTGTAGTAAAAAAATATTTATTACTAAATACTGGTATCATATGTGTATATATTGTACCTACTGATGTAGTTATGTTGTAGTAGAAAAATGTGTATGTATTGTACCTATTGATGTAGTTGTAGTAAAAAAATATTTATTACTAAATACTGGTATCATATGTGTATATATTGTACCTACTGATGTAGTTATGTTGTAGTAAAAATAAATGTATTACTAAATACTGGTATCATATGTGTATATATTGTACGTACTGATGTAGTTGTAGTAAAAAAAAAAATATTATTACTAAATACTGGTATCATAAGTGTATATATTGTACCTACTTATGTAGTTTTGTTGCAGTAAAAAAATATTTATTACTAAATACTGGTATCATACGTGTATATATTGTACCTACTGTTGTAGTTATGTTGTAGTAAAAAAATATTTATTACTAAATACTGATACATACGTGTATATATTGTACCTACTGATAAGTTATGTTGTAGTAAGAAATATTTATTACTAAATACTGGTATCATATGTGTATATATTATACCTACTGATGTAGTTGTAGTAAAAAAAATATTATTACTAAATACTGGTATCATATGTGTATATATTGTACCTACTGATGTAGTTGTAGTAAAAAAACAAAAACATTATTACTCAATACTAGTATGATAAGTGTATATATTGTACCTACTTATGTAGTTATGTTGCAGTAAAAAAATATTTATTACTAAATACTGGTATCATATGTGTAAATATTGTACATACTGATGTAATTATGTTGTAGTAAAAATATATTTATTACTAAATACTGGTATCATACGTATATATATTGT
The DNA here is from genome assembly GCF_033978785.1 of Entelurus aequoreus. Classification (NCBI taxonomy): domain Eukaryota; kingdom Metazoa; phylum Chordata; class Actinopteri; order Syngnathiformes; family Syngnathidae; genus Entelurus; species Entelurus aequoreus. The sequence continues at coordinate 17,516,375 of NC_084737.1, forward strand.
ACCTACTTATGTAGTTATGTTGTAGTAAAAAAATATTTATTACTAAATACTGGTATCATATGTGTATATATTGTATCTACTGATATAGTTATGTTGTAGTAAAAAAAATATGTATTACTAAATACTATACATTGTACCTACTTATGTAGTTATGTTGTAGTAAAAAAATATTTATTATTCGAATACTGATATTATACGTGTATAAATTGTACTTACTGATGTAGCTATGTTGTAGTAAAAAATATGTATTACTTAATACTGGTATCATACATGTATAAATTGTACTTACTGATGTAGTTATGGTGTAGTAAAAGATAAGTATTATTAAATACTGGTATCATATGTGTATATATTCTACCTACTGATGTAGTTATGATGTAGTAAAAAAATATTTATTACTAAATACTAGTATCATACGTGTATAAATTGTACCTACTGATGTAGTTATGTTGTAGTAAAAAATATTTATTACTAAATACTGGTATCATATGTGTATATATTGTACCTACTGATGTAGTTATTTTGTAGTAAAAAATATATTTATTACTAAATACTGGTATCATATGTGTATATATTGTATGTACTGATGTAGTTGTAGTAAAAAAATATATATTATTACTAAATACTGGTATCATATGTGTATATATTGTACATACTGATGTAGTTATGTTGTAGTAAAAATATATTTATTACTAAATACTGGTATCTTATGTGTGTATATTGTACCTACTGATGTAGTTATGTTGTAGTAAGAAATATGTATTACTAAATACTGGTATCATATGTGTATATATTGTACCTACTGATGTAGTTGTAGTAAAAAAATATATATTATTACTAAATACTAGTATGATAAGTGTATATATTGTACCTACTTATGTAGTTATGTTGCAGTAAAAAATATTTATTACTAAATACTGGTATCATATGTGTAAATATTGTACATACTGATGTAATTATGTTGTAGTAAAAATATATTTATTACTAAATACTGGTATCATATGTTTATATATTGTATCTAGTGATATAGTTATGTTGTAGTAAAAAAAAAAAGTATTACTAAATACTATATATTGTACCTACTTATGTAGTTATGTTGTAGTAAAAAAATATTTATTATTCAATACTGATATTATACGTGTATAAATTCTACTTACTGATGTAGCTATGTTGTAGTAAAAAATATGTATTACTAAATACTGGTATCATACCTGTATATATTGTACCTACTGATGTAGTTATGTTGTAGTGAAAAAAAATTTAGTACTAAAAACTGGTATCATATGTGTATATATTGTACGTACTGATGTAGTTATGTTGTAGTAAAAAAATATTTATTACTCAATACTGATATTATACGTGTATACATTGTACTTACTGATGTAGTTATGTTGTAGTAAAAGATATGTATTACTTAATACTGGTGTCATATGTGTATATATTGTACCTACTGATGTAGTTATGTTGCAGTAAAAAAATATTTATTACTAAATACTGGTATCATATGTGTATATATTCTACCTACTGATGTAGTTATGATGTAGTAAAAAAATATTTATTACTAAATACTAGTATCATACGTGTATAAATTGTACTTACTGATGTAGTTATGTTGTAGTAAAAAATATTTATTACTAAATACTGGTATCATATGTGTATATATTGTACCTACTGATGTAGTTATTTTGTAGTAAAAAATATATTTATTACTAAATACTGGTATCATATGTGTATATATTGTATGTACTGATGTAGTTGTAGTAAAAAAAAATACATTATTACTAAATACTGGTATCATATGTGTATATATTGTACATACTGATGTAGTTATGTTGTAGTAAAAATATATTTATTACTAAATACTGGTATCTTATGTGTGTATATTGTACCTACTGATGTAGTTATGTTGTAGTAAGAAACATGTATTACTAAATACTGGTATCATATGTGTATATATTGTACCTACTGATGTAGTTGTAGTAAAAAAATATATATTATTACTAAATACTAGTATGATAAGTGTATATATTGTACCTACTTATGTAGTTATGTTGCAGTAAAAAAATATGTATTACTAAATACTGGTATCATATGTGTAAATATTGTACATACTGATGTAATTATGTTGTAGTAAAAATATATTTATTACTAAATACTGGTATCATATGTTTATATATTGTATCTACTGATATAGTTATGTTGTAGTAAAAAAAAAAAAGTATTACTAAATACTATATATTGTACCTACTGATGTAGTTATGTTGTAGTAAAAAAATATTTATTATTCAATACTGATATTATACGTGTATAAATTGTACTTACTGATGTAGCTATGTTGTAGTAAAAAATATGTATTACTTAATACTGGTATCATACATGTATAAATTGTACTTACTGATGTAGTTATGGTGTAGTAAAAGGTATGTATTACTAAATACTGGTATCATATGTGTATATATTGTACCTACTTATGTAGTTATGTTGTAGTAAAAAAATATTTATTACTAAATACTGGTATCATACTCGTATATATTGTACCTACTGATGTAGTTATGTTGTAGTAAAAAATATTTATTACTAAATACTGGTATCATATGTGTATATATTGTACCTACTAATGTAGCTAGAAAAATAAAGAAATGAAACAAAAAAAATGATACCGATATACGTCAAAATGCCAGATATCGGTGACAATAATCAACTGGGCCGAAAATGGGTCGATCCGTAATAGAAACATTTAATTTACCATAAGGGTACCTACTGTTTATATCATAAATAATCTCAATTAACACTCTTATCATCGTTATAGGAGACATAATTAGGGGTATCAAGGAGAAGTGGGCGTGTCTTAAGTGTCCCATGGGTACAGGTGGGTGTGTGCATAATGAGGTATTTCAGGTAAGCACGTACACCTGTGAGCGAGGGTGTGTGTGGGTGTCACACTGGTTGTTTACTGCTTCGCTTGGCTTTTCAAACTTCCACCATTTCCAAATTTTTTAACCGTATCAAACCATTCTACCTTCTACATTCCAGTTCCAAAAAATTCCAGGAATTCCTGGAATTTTTTTCTTTCTTTCCTTTTTTCACCATTTTTTCTGTTGACTACTCCTCCCACATTTATCAACCCACTTCAACCTTTCCACTGTCAAATCATTCCTCTTACTCGGGACAAAAAAACAAGTTGCTTTCTGAACTGGAAAAATTCCAGGTTTTCCCGAAATTCCAGGAATTCCGTAATACCATTTCTCAATAAAAAAATGTTACTGCATCAACATTTAAACTTATTCAGAACATTCAAATGTTTTAGGATTTTCAAAAAAATTCCCGCTTTTCCCGAAATTCCAAAATTTTCTTGAAATTCCCATTGAAAAGAAGGGGACCTTTTTCAATGTTCCACAACTCCCACATATTTCTTTCGATTCAAACCGTTCCAACTTCAAAAAATTCAGCCTGTTCAGAAATTATTTCCTCTCCTTCAATAATTCAAAAAAAAAATTCCCGGATTTCCTAGAATTCCCAGTTTTTAGGGACATTTTCCCCATTCAAAATGCATTGTCCATTTTTCAAACGTCCACAATTCCCACATTTTTCAACCGATTGAAACCATTCCACCTTCAACACATTCAATTCATCCTGGAAATTCAAACAACCATTTTTCCACGTTCAAAAAATTTCCAGGAATTCCTGTTTTTTTTTTTAACCTTATTTCCAATCTTTTTTTAGTGTGATGACTCCTTTCACATTTTTCAACCTATTTGAACCGTTCCACTGTCAAAACATTCCTCTTAGTCAGGACAATAAACCAAGTTGGTTTAAGAACTTGAAAAATTCCCGATAAATTCCCGTTTTTTCCGAAATTCCATAATACCATTTCTCAATTAAAAAACTGTTACTCCTTCAACATTTCTTGACCGATTTAAATGATTCCAACACCAAGTAATTCAGCTCATTCAGGACATTCATGCTCCTAATCATTTTTTAAAAATTCCCGCTTATTCAGAAATTCCCAAATTTCCAGGAAGTTCACATTGAAAAAAATGGGGCATGTTTCCGAGTTGCACAATTCCCACATTTTTCAACCGATTCAAACCATTCCACTGTCAAAACATTTCTCTTAGTCAGGACAAAAAAATAAGTTGGTTTAAGAACTTGAAAAATTCCCGTTTTTTCCGAAATTCCGTAATACCATTTCTCAATTAAAAAACTGTTACTCCTTCAACATTTCTTGACCGATTTAAATGATTCCAACACCAACCAATTCAGCTCATTCAGGACATTCATGCTCCTAATAATTTTTTTTTAAATCCCGCTTTTCCCGAAATTCCCACATTTCCAGGATTTTCCCATTGAAATGAATGGGACATTTTTCCGAGTTGTACAATTCCCACATTTTTCAACCGATTCAAACCATTCCACCTTAAACACATTCAATTAATCCTGGAAATTCAAACAATTTTTCCACGTTCAAAAAATTTCCAGGAATACCTGTTTTTTTCTAACCTTATTTCCAATCTTTTTTTTAGTGTGATGACTCCTTTCACATTTTCAACCTATTTGAACCGTTCCACTGTCAAAACATTCCTCTTAGTCAGGACAATAAACCAAGTTGGTTTAAGAACTTGAAAAATTCCCGAAAAATTCCCGTTTTTTCCGAAATTCCATAATACCATTTCTCAATTAAAAAACTGTTACTCCTTCAACATTTCTTGACCGATTTAAATGATTCCAACACCAAGTAATTCAGCTCATTCAGGACATTCATGCTCCTAATCATTTTTTTAAAATTCCCGCTTATACAGAAATTCCCAAATTTCCAGGAAGTTCACATTGAAAAAAATGGGGCATGTTTCCGAGTTGCACAATTCCCACATTTTTCAACCGATTCAAACCATTCCACTGTCAAAACATTCCTCTTAGTCAGGACAAAAAAAACAAGTTGGTTTAAGAACTTGAAAAATTCCAGTTTTTTCCAAAATTCCGTAATACCATTTCTCAATTAAAAAACTGTTACTCCTTCAACATTTCTTGACCAATTTAAATGATTCCAACACCAACCAATTCAGCTCATTCAGGACATTCATGCTCCTAATATTTTTTTTTATCCCGCTTTTCCTGAAATTCCCAAATTTCCAGGATGTTCACATTGAAAAAAATGGGGCATGTTTCCGAGTTGCACAATTCCCACATTTTTCAACCGATTCAAACCATTCCACTGTCAAAACATTTCTCTTAGTCAGGACAAAAAAATAAGTTGGTTTAAGAACTTGAAAAATTCCCGTTTTTTCCGAAATTCCGTAATACCATTTCTCAATTAAAAAACTGTTACTCCTTCAACATTTCTTGACCGATTTAAATGATTCCAACACCAACCAATTCAGCTCATTCAGGACATTCATGCTCCTAATAATTTTTTTTAAAATCCCGCTTTTCCCGAAATTCCCACATTTCCAGGATTTTCCCATTGAAATGAATGGGACATTTTTCCGAGTTGTACAATTCCCACATTTTTCAACCGATTCAAACCATTCCACCTTAAACACATTCAATTAATCCTGGAAATTCAAACAACAATTTTTCCACGTTCAAAAAATTTCCAGGAATACCTGTTTTTTTCTAACCTTATTTCCAATCTTTTTTTAGTGTGATGACTCCTTTCACATTTTTCAACCTATTTGAACCGTTCCACTGTCAAAACATTCCTCTTAGTCAGGACAATAAACCAAGTTGTTTTAAGAACTTGAAAAATATCATTTTTTTCCGAAATTCTGTAATACCATTTCTCAATTAAAAAACTGTTACTCCTTCAACATTTCTTGACCGCTTTAAATGATTCCAACACCAACCAATTCAGCTCATTCAGGACATTCATGCTCCTAATCATTTTTTTTTTAAATCCCGCTTTTCCCGAAATTCCCAAATTTCCAGGAAGTTCCCATTGAAATGAATGGGGCATGTTTCCAAGTTGCACAATTCCCACATTTTTCAACCGATTCAAACCATTCCACTGTCAAAACATTCCTCTTAGTCAGGACAAAAAAACAAGTTGGTTTAAGAACTTAAAAAATTCACGTTTTTTCCGAAGTTCCATGATATCATTTCTCAATTAAAAAACTGTTACTACTTCAACATTTCTTGACCGATTTAAACAATTCCAGCGCCAACCAATTCAGCTTATTCAGGACATTCATGCTCCTAATAATTTTTTTTTTTAAATCCCGCTTTTCCCGAAATTCCCACATTTCCAGGATTTTCCCATTGAAATGAATGGGACCTTTTTCCGAGTTGTACAATTCCCACATTTTTCAACCGATTCAAACCATTCCACCTTAAACACATTCAATTAATCCTGGAAATTCAAACAACAATTTTTCCACGTTCAAAAAATTTCCAGGAATTCCTGTTTTTTTCTAACCTTATTTCCAATATTTTTTTAGTGTGATGACTCCTTTCACATTTGTCAACCTATTTGAACCGTTCCACTGTCAAAACATTCCTCTTAGTCAGGACAATAAACCAATTTGTTTTAAGAACTTGAAAAATTCCCGTTTTTTCCGAAATTCCGTAATACCATTTCTCAATTAAAAAACTGTTACTCCTTCAACATTTCTTGACTGCTTTAAATGATTCCAACACCAACCAATTCAGCTCATTCAGGACATTCATGCTTCTACTCATTTTCAAAAAAATCTCGTTTTTCCCGAAATTCCCAAATTTCCAGGAAGTTCCCATTAAAATGAATGGGACATTTTTCCGAGTTGCACAATTCCCACATTTTTTAACCTATTCAAACCATTCCAACCTTAACACATTCCACTCATTCTGGACATTCAAACTAACACTTTCCCAAACTCCAAACCATTTCCTGGAAATTCTATCTCTTCAACATTCAAACTATTCTTACATTCATACTACATTCTGTCAGCATTTCACTTCGACTTCAGCATTGGAGCATTCACACGCAATCCCTTCAGGAATTGCCTCGTCTAGTAATTATTAGTAGTAGTATTTCAAATTATTCGATTAAATTATTTGATTGGAAAATAGCTTTGATTAAAATAGTTTTGCTTCAATTAATCATTTAACGAGTGTAACATTTCAAAACGGACAAATTCAGACCTATGAAGCACCAGGAACTTTACATTTCTGCAATGTGATGTTATTGATTGTATTTTTCAATTCACGCAAACGTGTGGAAAATGGAATTTCAACGTTGATAATCAGCATGAGGAAACGATAATAAAGGTTATAAAAGTCTATAAAGTGTGTTTTATCCGATTGTTCCATTAATCGAACAACAGATTACTCAATTCCTAAAATAATGCATCGCTACAGCCCAACAGAACAGAACATAGAAATCAAACATAGTTACTGTTACCATGGTAGCAACCAGATCCCTACAGACACACCACCTCGCCTTATAGGGGCGGTTATCGCCTGTGAGGTTGTAACGGTTGTTGCTGGATTATAAATCATACATCTCACACGTATGGTAGATGGTTGTGGACATAAGCCGAGAAGTTGGTCAACTTCGACTAAATCAGCTCTCAACTTAGACTCGGAAGACTCAGCAAGATGATAATCGCTAGTTTACATGAGGATTATTCTGAATTTATCATCATTTTAACAGGGAGTATTGTGTTGAAAGATTCAACTATCTCATCGGTCTTTATCCCAGTGAGAGCAGACATTGTATAGTAAGTGATTGTTTTATTATGTTTGTATATCTTGTTTAGCACTTAGCAATACTGCTACATGGCCCTTAGTGTTTGACTAAAGCTGCATCTGTTTAGCACACAGCTTCTAAAGCTTGTAGATCCTCCTCCTTATATTCAGGTTCAAAAACAGACGTTTCTGGATCATCATTTGTCCCAAAGCAGTCTTTGCTGTCTCTCATCAAGTCTGCCAAGATTAGTAGTCTTGTTGTTGTTGTTGAAGGGAAAGTGAGCGTTGTGATGCGTCTGTAAAATTAATACTTAAAATGATGAAAATATGTAAATATTACATGTTATTATGAATGTTACTACATTACAAATATACTTACAGTATGATGAAAATATGTAAATATTACATGTTATTATGGATGTAAATACATTACATATATACTTACAGTATGATGAAATTTTGGAAATATGACATGTTATTATGAAAGTTACTACATTACATATATATTTATAGTATGATAAAAATATGTAAATATGACATGTTAATATGAATGTTACTACATGACATATGTACTTACAGTATGATGAAAATATGTAAATATTACATGTTATTATGAACGTTACTACATTAAATATATACTTACAGTATGATGAAAATATGTAAATATTACTTGTTATTATGAATGTTACTACATGACATACTGTATATACTTACATCATGATGAAAATATGTAAATATTATATGGTATTATGAATGTTACGACATGACATATATACTTACAGTATGATTAAAATATGTAAATATTACATGTTATTATGAAAGTTACTACATTACATATATACTTACAGTAAGATGAAAATATGACATGTTATTATGAATGTTACTAGATTACATATATACTTACAGTATGATGAAAATATGTAAATATTACATGTTATTATGAAAGTTACTACATTACATATATATTTACAGCATGATGAAAATATGTAAATATTACATGTTATTATGAATGTTATTACATGACATATATACTTACAGTATGATGAACATATGTAAATATTACATGTTATAATGAATGTTACTAGATACTACATATATACTTACAGTATGATGAAAATATGTAAATAATACATGTTATTATGAATGTTACTACATTACATATATACTTATAGTATGATGAAAATATGTAAATATTACATGTTATTATGAATGTTACTACATGACATACTGTATATACTTACATCATGATGAAAATATGTAAATATTACATGTTATTATGAATGTTACTACATGACATACTGTATATACTTACATCATGATGAAAATATGTAAATATTATATGGTATTATGAATGTTACGACATGACATATATACTTACAGTATGATTAAAATATGTAAATATTACATGTTATTATGAAAGTTACTACATTACATATATACTTACAGTAAGATGAAAATATGACATGTTATTATGAATGTTACTAGATTACATATATACTTACAGTATGATGAGAATATGTAAATATTACATGTTATTATGAAAGTTACTACATTACATATATATTTACAGCATGATGAAAATATGTAAATATTACATGTTATTATGAATGTTATTACATGACATATATACTTACAGTATGATGAACATATGTAAATATTACATGTTATAATGAATGTTACTAGATACTACATATATACTTACAGTATGATGAAAATATGTAAATATTACATGTTATTATGAATGTTACTACATTACATATATACTTATAGTATGATGAAAATATGTAAATATTACATGTTATTATGAATGTTACTACATTACATATATACTTACAGTATGATGAAAATATGTAAATATTACATGTTATTATGTTACTACATGACATATATCAATCAATCAATGTTTATTTATATAGCCCTAAATCACAAGTGTCTCAAAGGGCTGTACAAGCCACAACGACATCCTCGGTACAGAGCCCACATATACTTACAGTATGATGAAAATATGTACATGTTACATGTTATTATGAATGTTACTACATGACATATATACTTACAGTATGATGAAAATATGTAAGTAGTACATGTTATAATGAATGTTACTAGATACTACATCTATACTTACAGTGTGTATATAAAACCTTGATGGAGGTTTTTGGAGGGTTTTTTTAGAGCGCTTTTCTGGCGGAATAGAGCTACTCCTGTTAACTCCATTGTTAGCTGACTTTTGCTAACATTTCTTTAAGATTTAGAATGCATTACAAATAATAACATATGTGTTCTTATCTTACGTAAGGATTGTGAATGATATGCAAAATACCCCCCCCAAAAGAGTTCAGTTCCCCTCTTCTTTTTGCTGGTAATCATTTTCAAGGAGATTTGGTCATGAATTATTGATAATTACAGGAATTAATTAGTCGTTAATCTTCATAAGAGCGTGAGAAGAGAGCAAGCTGCAGCTGAGAATCAAATGGACGTCCATCAAAGTGCGGCATGACAGCGTACACACAGAAGCCAAAATAAGGTGTCAGATGTCAGCCCGTGTGTGTGTGTGTGTGTGTGTGTGTGTGTGTGTGTGTAGTCACCACACACACACACACAAATGTCAGGGTGCAGAGTGACTGGGATTAAATCTAAAGCCAGCATGATGACAAGGAGCAGCAAAGATGGTCGCTGCAGGAATTCTCCTAGCAAACAAAGTCGGCCCGCATAGACCTTGCACGTTTAGCGTAGGATCTCGGCCAAGTCGACGTCCAAAGACTGAAGTCGCTTGTCTTCAGGGCTGTCATCCATCAGCTGCTGTGTGACCAACACTTGTGACAGCCTTTGTGCGTCCCGTCGCAGCTCAGCGTCACCGCCGCTCATTAGCATAAAGTGAGGGGGGGTGGGGGGCCGAGGGGGGGCCGCCTTTATTAGCGAGGAGCAACAAAACAAGCGCTCAAAGATTCCTGGAAGACAAGAAAAGCCAATTTGGATTCAGCGCGTAGAAAGTGAGGGGCCGAGGGCGAGTGTGAGAACTCGGGACAATCGGGCCCTCGCTGGCACCGGCAGAGGAAGCCGGGGTCCGAGTCCACTGGGCCAAGTCTCATTGTGGACCCGCTGAAAGGAGCGGGCCCGAGTCTGTCCCCTTTGTGTCCGTCCTGCCGCATCCACGCCGGATAATGTCGGCGAGTGAGGGATGGAGGACGTGAATAATGTCGGCGAGTGAGGGATGGAGGACGTGAAAGGCTGAATGCACAGAGGGGGGTGGGGAGGTGGGGGGGGTGACGTCGGGGACAAAAGGAAGGAGGGTGTCACAAAGGAGACTTTTTGGACGCTGCCAAGGTCTTTTCTGCGCGGCTTGTAATCAATCCACTCCTTTGCTAAAAGCCACCTTTATGTCGCTGCAAAGTTCACCTGGACTTCATCCCATGCTGGAAGTCAGCAGGCAGGACCGGCCTCGCAAGTCGGCGTGTCCCAGTTTCGAGTCGCAAGTCTCGACTGGAACTGGTCACGTTTCCTTCTCGTGAAAAGTCGCACCGACCCCGCGTTTCAAAGATGGCCGCCCTGAATGTAAACAATAACATACGCTTCTAAAATATCCCTTATTGGGGGGGGCGAAAAAAAATAATTTCTAAACGATTCTTATTTGTAACAATTCTTAATCGATTTAAATAAAAATTTAAAAAACATTTTTAAAAAATGATCAGAGCTATTTGTCTATTGTTGTAAGGGAACTTAGACTCGGAAGACTCAGCATCATACTTACAGTATGATGAAAATATGTAAATATGAAATGTTATTATGGATGTTAATAGATACTACATATATACTTACAGTATAATGAAAATATGTAAATATTACATGTTATTATGGATGTTACTAGATACTACATATATACTTACAGTATAATGAAAATATGTAAATGTTACATGTTATTATGAATGTTACTACATTAAATATATACTTACAGTATGATGAAAGTATGTAAATATTACATGTTATTATGAATGTTACTACATGACATACATACACTTACATCATGATGAAAATATGTAAATATTATATGGTATTATGAATGTTACGACATGACATATATGCTTATAGTATGATTAAAATATGTAAATATTACATGTTATTATGAATGTTACTACATTACATATATACTTACAGTAAGATTAAAATATTACATGTTATTATGAATGTTACTACATGAAATACTGTATATACTTACATCATGATGAAAATATGTAAATATTATATGGTATTATGAATGTTACGACATGACATATATACTTACAGTATGATTGAAATATGTAAATATTACATGTTATTATGAATGTTACTACATTAAACATATACTTACAGTAAGATGAAAATATGACATGTTATTATGAATGTTACTACATTAAATATATACTTACAGTATGATGAAAATATGTAAATATTACATGTTATTATGAACGTTGCTACATTACATATATACTTACAGTATGATGAAAATATGTAAATTTTACATCTTATTATGAATGTTACTACATGACATACTGTATATACTTCCATCATGATGAAAATATGTAAATATTATATGGTATTATGAATGTTACGACATGACATATATACTTACAGTATGATTAAAATATGTAAATATTCCATGTTATTATGAATGTTACTACATTACATATATACTTATAGTATGATGAATATATGTAAATATTACATGTTATTATGAACGTTACTACATTACATATATACTTACAGTATGATGAAAATATGTAAATATTACATGTTATTATGAATGTTACTACATGACATACTGTATATACTTACATCATGATGAAAATATGTAAATATGAAATGTTATTATGGATGTTACTAGATACTACATATATACTTACAGTATAATAAAAAATATGTAAATGTTACATGTTATTATGAATGTTACTACATTAAATATATACTTACAGTATGATGAAAGTATGTAAATATTACATGTTATTATGAATGTTACTACATGACATACATACACTTACATCATGATGAAAATATGTAAATATTATATGGTATTATGAATGTTATGACATGACATATATGCTTATAGTATGATTAAAATATGTAAATATTACATGTTATTATGAATGTTACTACATTACATATATACTTACAGTAAGATGAAAATATGACATGTTATTATGAATGTTACTAGATACTACATATATACTTACAGTATGATGAAAATATGTAAATATTACATGTTATTATGAATGTTACTACATGAAATACTGTATATACTTACATCATGATGAAAATATGTAAATATTATATGGTATTATGAATGTTACGACATGACATATATACTTACAGTATGATTGAAATATGTAAATATTACATGTTATTATGAATGTTACTACATTAAACATATACTTACAGTAAGATGAAAATATGACATGTTATTATGAATGTTACTACATTAAATATATACTTACAGTATGATGAAAATATGTAAATATGACATGTTATTATGAATGTTACTAGATACTACATATATACTTACAGTATGATAAAAATATGTAAATATTGCATGTTATTATGAATGTTACTACAAAAAATACTGTTTATTATTTATTTATATACTTACATCATGATGAAAATATGTAAATATGACATGTTATTATGAATGTTACTAGTTACTACATATATACTTACAGTATGAAGAAAATATGTAAATATTGCATGTTATTATGAATGTTACTACATTACCTATATACTGACAGTATGATGAAAATATGAAAATATGACATGTTATTATGAATGTTACTAGATACTACATATATACTTAGAGTATGATGAAAATATGTAAATATTACATGTTATTATGAATGCTACTACATTACACATATACTTACAGTAAGATGAAAATATGACATGTTATTATGAATGTTACTAGATACTACATATATACTTACAGTATGATGAAAATATGTAAATATTACATGTTATTATGAATGTTACTACATGACATACTGTATATACTAACATCATGATGAAAATATGTAAATATTATATGGTATTATGAATGTTATGACATGACATATATACTTACAGTATGATGAAAATATGTAATTATTACATGTTATTATGAATGTTACTACATGACATACTGTATATACTTATATCATGATGAAAATATGTAAATATTATATGGTATTATGAATGTTACGACATGACATATATACTTACAGTATGATGAAAATATGTAAATATTACATGTTATTATGAATGTTACTACATGACATACTGTATATACTTACATCATGATGAAAATATGTAAATATTATATGGTATTATGAATGTTACGACATAACATATATACTTACAGTATCATGAAAATATGTAATTATGACATGTTATTATGAATGTTACTACATGACATATATACTTACAGTATGATGGAAATATGGAAATATTACATGTTATTATGAATGTTACTACATGACGTACTGTATATACTTACATCATCATGAAAATATGTCAATATTATATGGTATTATGAATGTTACGACATGACATATATACTTACAGTATGGTTAAAATATGTAAATATGACATGTTATTATGAATGTTACTACATTACATATATACTTACAGTAAGATGAAAATATGACATGTTATTATGAATGCTACTAGATACTACATATATACTTACAGTATGATGAAAATATGTAAATATTACATGTTATTATGAATGTTACTACATTACATATATACTTACAGTATGATGAAAATATGTAAATATTACATGTTATTATGAAAGTTATTGATTATTATTCTGAACTTATCATCATCTTAACAGGGAATATTGTGCTGAAGATACAACCATCCCACCGGTCTTCATCCCAGTGAGAGCAGACATTGTATAGTAAGTGATTATTGTATTATGTTTGCATAGCGCTTTTCTCTAGTGACTCAAAGCGCTTTTACATAGTGAAACCCAATATCGAAGTTACATTTAAACCAGTGTGGGTGCACTGGGAGCAGGTGGGTAAGGTGTCTTGCCCAAGGACACAACGGCAGTGACTAGGAAGGCGGAAGCGGGGCTCGAACCTGGAACCCTCAAGTTGCTGGCCCGGCCACTCTACCAACCGAGCTATACCGCCCCAGCACTGTTTAGCACTTAGCATTACTGCTACATGATGCTTAGTCTAAAGCTTGTAGATCATCCTCCTTATATTCAGGCTCAAAAATAGAAGTTTCTGGATCGTCACTTGTCCCAAAGTAGTCTTTGTTGTCTCTCATCAAGTCTGCCATGATTAGTAGTCTTGTTGTTGTTGAAGGGAAAGTGAACGTTGTGATGCGTCTGTGAAATTAATACTTAAAATGATGAAAATATGTAAATATTACATGTTATTATGAATGTTACTACATTACATATATACTTACAGCATGATGAAAATATGTAAATATGACATACTACATTACTACTACGTTACTACATTACATATGTAGTTGAAGGGGAACTACACTTGTTTTGGAATTTTGCCTATCGTTTCACAATCATTATGAGAGACAAGAAGACAAAAGTTTTTTTTTGCATGCTAACGTAAAAATTGTCTCGATCTAAGTATCTAGTAATGCAGCTAATGTTGGCAATCAATTCTACATTTTAAATTACTTTAAAAATGCATTCCAAAAGCGTCAACAATACTTAATTTACGTTCTGTAACCTGTATAATAACCAAACTGTAGCAACATTGTTGTCGTAAGAGTGAACACTGAGGAACTCTTTTTCGAGCGTAGAAACACATTGTCCTGCTACGTACGGTATTAGCCGTAAAAGCTAACTATGGCAAGAGATAAGCTAGCTTCTACGCCAGCATGAAACATGTTTGAGTTTGTAATACACAACAATGTGATAGGACACCAATCCGTTCTAAGTGAAAAACATGAACAATCATATTACACGCACGACGTGCTGTGTGTATCATGATCAATATTATAGGCCCAGCAAAGCCGGCAGCATTTCTGGGTGTTGTTGATAAATGGCTTTCGCTTCCTATAGTAGAGTTTTAACTTGCACTTACAGATGTAGCGACCAACTGTAGTTACTGACAGTGGTTTTCTGAAGTGTTCCTGAGCCCACGTGGTAATATCCTTTACACACTGATGTCGCTTTTTGATGCAGTAGCCCGAGGGATCGAAAGTCACAAGCATTCAATGTTGGTTTCGGTTTTCTCAAGATTCTCTGAACCTTTTGATGATATTACGAACCGTAGATGGCGAAATCCCTAAATTCCTTGCAATAGCTCGTTGAGAAATGTTGTTCTTAAACTGTTTCACAACTTGCTCACAAAGTGGTGACCCTCGCCCCATCCTTGTTTGTGAATGACTGAGCATTTCATGGAAGCTGCTTTTATACCCAATCATGGCACCCACCTGTTCCCAATTATCCTGTACACCCGTGGGATGTTCCAATTGAGTGTTTGATGAGCATTCCTCAACTTGTTCAGTCTTTTTTGCCACTTGTGCCAGCTTTTTTGAAACATGTTGCAGGCGTCAAATTCCAAATGAGCTAATAATTGCAAAAATTAACAAAGTTTACCAGTTTGAAGGTTGAATATCTTGTCTTTGCAGTCTATTCAATTGAATATAAGTTGAAAAGGATTTGTGTTGCTGCCATTAAATTCTAATTTAATGATTTTTTGCCCCCAAAAAAATAAAGTTTCTCAGTTCGAACATTAAATAGGTTGAACGGGATTTGCAAATCATTGTATTCTGTTATTATTTACAATTTACACAACGTGCCAACTTCACTGGTTTTGGGTTTTGTATATAACGTTACTGTCAGCCTGGGCGATAAGGCCTAAAAATAACATTTCATATTAAAAAAGAAATCAATTTACAATTTTTGACAATATTTTCCCCTTCATAGAAACTGATGAACACAAATGACGGACATCATTGGAAACAAGTTTTGCTGTTATGTGATCAAAAACTAGTGTCATCTGTGTTGGTTAATCTCTTGCAATTTGTTTAATGAACAATGGAGATAGCAAAGAAGAAAGCTGTAGGTGGGAAGCAGTGTATTAGCGGCCGGCTGCAGCAACACAAACACGTAGCGGCTACGTCGTAGCCGGTGTTTCATTGTTTACATTCCCGAACGATGACAGTCAAGCTTTACCATTGGCCTGTGGAGAACTGGGACAACAGAGACTCTTACCAGGAGGACTTTGAGTTGGATACGCGCTACCGTGAGTAAGCAGCTGCGGCTTCCAAACATTTGATCGCTTGCCCGTACGTGCGTGCCGCTATGTGCATGTCACGTACGTAACTTTGGGGAAATATATGTGCTGTATGAACTTTGGGGAGGTGAACGGTACTTTGGGCTGTGGGATTGAGTGTGTGGTGCGGGTGTTTGATTTGTATTGGCGGGTTATATGGAAGGGAGGGGGAAGTGTTTGTTATGCGGGATTAATTTGTGGCATATTAAATATAAGCCTGGTTGTGTTGTGGCTAATAGAGTATATATATGTCTTGTGTTTATTTACTGTTTTAGTCATTCCCAGCTGAATATAATATCAGGTCCCACTCGCCTCTCACAGCATCTTCCCTATCTGAATCGCTTCCACTGCCTTCTAGTCCTTCACTCTCACTTTCCTCATCCACGAATCTTTCATCCTCGCTCAAATTAATGGGGAAATCGTCGCTTTCTCGGTCCGAATCGCTCTCGCTGCTGGTGGCCATGATTGTAAACAATGCAGATGTGAGGAGCTCCACAACCTGTGACGTCACGCTACTTCCGGTACAGGCAAGGCTTTTTTATCAGCGACCAAAAGTTCCGAAATTTATCGTCGATGTTCTCTACTAAATCCTTTCAGCAAAAATATGGCAATATCGCGAAATGATCAAGTATGACACATAGAATGGACCTGCTATCCCCGTTTAAATAAGAAAATCTCATTTCAGTAGGCCTTTAAAATAAACTTTGCAGCACGCAGCTATTTGTTCCACGCCTGTTGCCGCAAAACCAAACCACTGACAACACTTTTCTTTTCTTTGGAACAAACGTCTCGCTTTCGTTAGCGTTAGCATTAGCCATGTTTTGCTAGGTGTGAGTGAATCGCCATAAGGAAATACGGGGAAGGAAAAAAAATATGTTGGAGCAAGTAATTAAAAAGATAGATTTTTTTTTTTTTTTCAAAAGTGTCTGCAACAAAAAACTCGAATTTATCGGTCGATAAAATAAATGTATAACCCAGACCTAGCAAAACTAGTGTGGCCATCTTGATTTCCGACTTCATAACGAACGCTCACAACTCGGCAGTGACGTCATTCCCGGCTCCCACGTCTAACTTCTCAGGTAAATGGAACGCAGTATTAGGGGAATATTTCCCCTCCTTTTGGCAGAACGCCTTAGCCATAACTAGCTTTAGCCTTGGTCCCGCTAGAAGAAGATAAACACACATATATATATACGTATATGTATATACTGTATGTATATATGTATATATAAATAATATTATTAATGGTGTCATGAAGTACCAGCCTGGAGAGAGAGTGAAGGAGGATTATGTGCACAAGGCACACCCGTCAAGTTAACTTTCGGTTTTGATTCCTGCCTGGACAAAAGCATGCGAGATGGGCGACCATTTTAGAGACTGCTCCGACCTTTAGATAGCTTAAGATTATATATATATACACATACATACATACATTCATACATACATACATACATACATACATACATACATACATATATATATATATATATATATATATATATATATATATATATATATATATATATATATATATATATATATATATATATATATATATATATATATATATATATATATATATATATATATATATATATATATTAATTAATTAAAGTACCAATGATTGTCACACACACGCTAGATGTGGAGAAATTATTCTCTGCATTTGACCCATCACCCTTGATCACCCCCTGAGAGGTGAGGGGAGCAGTGAGCAGCAGCGATGGCCTCGCCCGGGAATAATTTTTGGTGATTTAACCCCCAATAACCAACCCTTGATGCTGAGTGCCAAGCAAGGAAGTAATGGGTCCCATTTTTATAGTCTTTATATATATATATATATACACATACATACATACATACATATATATATATATATATATATATAGACCCGTCAAATTAACTTTCAGTTTCGATTCCTGCCTGGACAAAAGCATGCGAGACGGGTGACCGTTTTAGAGACCGCTCCGACCTTTAGATGGTGAGGTTGACTCTCCTTCCCTGGCCTTTCTATTGTTGTTATTATTCGATTGTACCTAAATAACAAATTGTTAATCTTCAGTTCTAGTCCTAGTTCATCATGTCAGACGGTCTTAGAACCGCAGAATCCAGCAGGACTCTCCCTCCCGGCCCAAGGTGACCCGCGGCGGGGCGACTTACCTTGCGTCCCACCTCGTTGTTGTGGAGGTTCATCAGCGTCCTGGCGTTCTGTTTGACCTCCCGGGCGTCGATGAAGACTTTGGAGAATCCCAGGCCGTAGCCGATGTCCGCCGAGCAGCCCCCCCACTTCCAGCCCTGGTCCTTGCTGTAGAAGCCCTGCTTGTCTTTGTCGCAGCTGCAGTCGCTCAGGTTCCCCTGCGTGCAGGCGGCGGTGACGGCGTGGGCCACGCCGGCCGCGATGATGGCGTAGGTGAAGGCCGCTTCTTTGCTGCCTTGAGAGGAGACAACGGGGGACAGGAGTCAGCGTTTGTGTGGCCTCAGGGTGTTGCCCGGCGCCCCCTAGAGTGGTGTTGGTCAACCACGTTCAAATACAGTCTGGTGTGCCGTGGGAGATTATGCCATCTCACTTCAAATATTTTTTGCAAACCAGTAATTATAATCCGCAAATAATGTGCCGTTGTTGTTGAGTGTCTGTGCTGTCTAGAGCTCGGCAATGTAACCATGTAATACCATTCCATATCAGTAGATGGCAGCAGGTAGATAATTGCTTTGTAGCAGGAACATGGTTTGTCGACTACTCCTTCCACATTTTTCAACCCACTTAAACCGTTCCATCGTCAAAACATTTCTCTTAATCAGAAAAAAAAAAGAAGTTATTTTTTTAACTAAAAAAAATTCCCAGTTTTCCCGAAATTCCAGGAATTCTGTAATGCCATTTCTCAATTAAAGTTAAAGTTAAAGTACCAATGATTGTCACACACACACTAGGTGTGGTGAAATTTGTCCTCTGCATTTGACCCATCCCCTTGATCACCCCCTGGGAGGTGAGGGGAGCAGTGGGCAGCAGCGTAGCCGCGCCCGGGAATCATTTTTGGTGATTTAACCCCCAATTCCAACCCTTGATGCTGAGTGCCAAGCAGGGAGGTAATGGGTCCCATTTTTATAGTCTTTGGTATGACCCGGCCGGGATTTGAACTCACAACCTACCAATCTCAGGGCGAACACTCTAACCACTAAAAATGTTAACACTTCAACATTTCTCGACCGATTTGAACAGTTCCAACACCAACCATTCAGAACATTAATTTTGTTAGCATTTTCAAAAAAGTTCCCGCTTTTTCCCGAAATTTCCATGAAATTCCCATTGAAATGAATGGGCCATTTTTCAAAGTTCCACAACTCCAACATTTTTTATCCGATTCAAACCGTTCCAACTTCAAAATATTCAGCCTGTTCAGGAATTGTGTGCTAACTTTCAACAATTATAAATACAAATTCCCGGATTTCCTAGAATTTCCAGTTTTTAGAGAGATTTTCCCCATTCAAAATGAATTATCCATTTTTCAAACTTCCACAATTCCCACATTTTTTAACCGATTCAAACCATTGTACCTTTAAAACATTAAATTCATCCTGGAAATTCAAACCCCCATTTTTCCATGTTCAACAAATTTCCATGATTTCCCAGAAATCACATTTTTTCAAACCCTTTTTTCTGTCGACTACTCCTTCCACATTTTTCAACCCACTTCAACCGTTCCACTGTCAAAACATTCCTCTTAATCAGGACGAAAAAAACAAAATTGTTTTTTGAAGAGGAAAAATTCCCGGTTTTCCCAAAATTCCAGGAATTCCGTAATGCCATTTCTCAATTAAAAATGTTAGGACTTCAACATTTCTCGACCGATTTGAAAAATTCCAACACGAACCATTTCAACTCATTCAGAAGATTCACATTTTTTAAGCATTTTCAAAAAATTCCCGCTTTTTCCCGAAATTTCCATGAAATTCCCATTGAAATGAATGGGACATTTTTCAAAGTGCCACAACTCCAACATTTTTTATCCAATTCAAACCGTTCCAACTTCAAAATATTCAGCCTGTTCAGGAATTGTGTACTCCCTTTCAACAAATATAAAAAAAAATCCCGGATTTCCTAGAAATTCCACAATTCCCACATTTTTCAACCGATTCAAACCATTCTACCTTTAAAACATTAAATTCATCCTGGAAATTCAAACCCCCAGTTTTTCATGTTCAACAAATTTCCATGAGTTCCCAGAAATCCTGTTTTTTCAGTCGTACTCCTTCCACATTTTTCAACCAACTTCAACCGCTCCACCGTCAAAGCATTCCTCTTGATCAGAAAAAAAAACGAAGTTGTTTTTTGAACTAAAAAAAAAATCCCGGTTTTCCCGAAATTCCAGGAATTCCGTAATGCCATTTCTCAATTAAAAATGTTAGGACTTCAACGTTTCTTGACCGATTTGTAAAATTCCAACACCAACCATTTCAACTCATTCAGAAGATTCACTTTTTTTTTTAGCATTTTCAAAAAAATTCCCGCTTTTTCCCAAAATGTCCATGGAATTGCCATTGAAATGAAGGAGACATTTTTCAAAGTTCCACAACTCCCACATTTTTTATCCGATTCAACTCATTCCAACTTCAAAATATTCAGCCTGTTCATGAGTTGTGTGCTCTCTTTCAACAGTTATAAAAAAAATAATTCCCGGATTTCCTAGAATTCCCAGTTTTTGGAGAGATTTTCTCATTGAAAATGAATTATCCATTTGTCAAACTTCCACAATTCCCACATTTTTCAACCGATTCAAACCATTCCACCTTCAACACATTTAATTCATTCTGGAAATTCAAACAACCTTGTTTTCCACATTCAACAAATTTCCAGGATTTCCTGCTTTTTTCTAACCTTATATCCAACCTTTTTTAGTGCGATGACTCCTTTCACATTTTTCAACCTTTTTGAACCTTAGTCAGAACGAAAAAACAAGTTGGTTTAAGACCTTCAAAAATTCCCGGTTTTCCGAAATTGCAGGAATTCCATAATACAATTTCTCAATAAAAATGTTACCACTTCAAGATTTCTCGACCGATTTGAAAAATTTCAACACCAACTATTTCAACCCATTCAGAACATTCTCATTTTTTTTAGCATTTTCCAAAAAAATCCTGCCTTTCCCGAAATTCACAAATTTCCATGAAATTCCCTTTGAAAAGAATGGGACATTTTTCAAAGTTCCACAAGACCCACATTTTGTATCCGATTCAAACCGTTCCCTTTCAACAATTATAACAAAACTTCCCGGATTTCCTAAAATTCCCAGTTTTTAAGGACATTTTCCCCATTCAAAATGATTTATCCATTTTTCAAACATCCACAATTCCCACATTTTTCAACCGATTCAAACCCATCCACCTTCAACACATTCAATTCATCCTGGAAATTCAAACAACCTTGTTTTCCACATTCAAAAAATTTCCAGGATTTCCTGCCTTTTTTAACCTTATATCCACCCTTTTTTAGTGCGATGACTCCTTTCACATTTTTCAACCTATTTGAACCGTTCCACAGTCAAAACATTCTTCTTAGTCAGAACAAAAAAAAACAGTTGGTTTAAGACCTTGAAAAATTCCCGGTTTTCCGAAATTGCAGGAATTCCATAATACAATTTCTCAATAAAAATGTTACCACTTCAAGATTTCTTGACCGATTTGAAAAATTCCAACACCAACTATTTCAACCCATTCAGAACATTCTCTTCTTTTTTTTTTTTAGCATTTTCCCAAAAAATCCTGCCTTTCCCGAAAATCCAAAATTTCCATGAAATTCCCTTTGAAAAGAATGGGACATTTTTCAAAGTTCCACAATACCCACATTTTGTATCCGATTCAAACCGTTCCCTTTCAACAATTATAACAAAACTTCCCGGATTTCCTAAAATTCCCAGTTTTTAAGGACATTTTCCCCATTCAAAAGGATTTATCCATTTTTCAAACATCCACAATTCCCACATTTTTCAACCGATTCAAACCCATCCACCTTCAACACATTCAATTCATCCTGGAAATTCAAACAACCTTGTTTTCCACGTTCAAGAAATTTCCATAAATTCCTGTTTTTTCTAACTTTATTACCAACCTTTTTTAGTGCAATGACTCCTTGTACATTTGTCAACCCATTTGAACCGTTCCACTGTCAAAACTTTCCTCTTAGTCAGAACAAAAAAACAAGTTGGTTTAAGACCTTCAAAAATTCCCGGTTTTCCGAAATTGCAGGAATTCCATAATACAATTTTTCAATAAAAATGTTACCACTTCAAGATTTCTCGACCGATTTGAAAAATTCCAACACCAACTATTTCAACCCATTCAGAACATTCTAATTTTTTAGCATTTTCCCAAAAAATCCTGCCTTTCCCGAAATTCCCAAATTTCCATGAAATTCCCTTTGAAAAGAATGGGACATTTTTCAAAGTGCCACAAGTCCCACATTTTTTATCCGATTCAAACCGTTCCAACTTCAAAATATTCAGCCTGTTCAGAAATTGTGTGCTTCCTTTTAACAATTATACCAAAACTTCCCGGATTTCCTAAAATTCCCAGTTTTGAAGGACATTTTCCCCATTCAAAATGATTTATCCATTTTTCAAACATCCACAATTCCCACATTTTTCAACCGATTCAAACCCATCCACCTTCAACACATTCAATTCATCCTGGAAATTCAAACAACCTTGTTTTCCACATTCAACAAATGTCCAGGATTTCCTGCTTTTTTCTAACCTTGTATCCAACCTTTTTTAGTGCGATGACTCCTTTCACATTTTTCAACCTGTTTGAACCGTTCCACAGTCAAAACATTCTTCTTAGTCAGAACAAAAAAACCAGTTGGTTTAAGACCTTGAAAAATTCCCGGTTTTCCGAAATTGCAGGAATTCCATAATACAATTTTTCAATAAAAATGTTACCACTTCAAGATTTCTCGACCGATTTGAAAAATTCCAACACCAACTATTTCAACCCATTCAGAACATTCTCATTTTTTAGCATTTTCCCAAAAAATCCTGCCTTTCCCGAAAATCCTAAATTTCCATGAAATTCCCTTTGAAAAGAATGGGACATTTTTCAAAGTTCCACAAGACCCCTATTTGTATCAAACCGTTCCCTTTCAACAATTACAACAAAACTTCCCGGATTTCCTAAAATTCCCAGTTTTTAGAGACATTTCCCCATTGAAAATGAATTATCCATTTTTCAAACTTCCACAATTCCCAAATTTTTCAACCTATTCAAACCATTCCACCTTCAACACATTCAATTCATCCTGGAAATTCAAACAACAATTTTTTCCACGTTCAACAAATTTCCAGGAATTCCTGTTTTTTCTAAACTTATTTCCAACCTTTTTTAGTGCAATGACTCCATTTACATTTTTCAACCCATTTGTCAAAACTTTCCTCTTAGTCAGGACAAAAAAACAAGTTGGTTTAAGAACTTGAAAAATTCCCCAGTTTTCCCGAAACACCATTTTTCAATTAAAAAACTGTTACTACTTCAACATTTCTTGACCGATTTCAACAATTCCAACACCAACCAATTCAGCTCATTCAGCACATTTATGCTCCTAAGTAAACAAAAGTAAACAAAAACAGAATGCTGGACGACAGCAAAGACTTACAGCGTGTGGAGCAGAGACGGCGTCCGCAAAGTAGTCTTGATTGCTAAAACATAGCAGGTGCAGGGAATAGCGCTCAAAGGAAGACATGAAACTGCTCCAGGAAAATACCAACAAAACAGGAAAAGCCACCAAAACAGGAGTACAAGACAAGAACTAAAACACTATACCAAAAAACTCCAGATAAGTCACGGTGTGATGTGACTTTGAGACAAGAACTATAGTGATGCATGGTTGGTTATGGTTTGAATTCATATCCAACACTTGCGAGAACAACTTTTTTTGGTCAATATCGGCTACTGAGTTTAATTTTTTAATGATTTCTGCCGGTGGTGTGCCTCCGGACTTTTTCAATGGAAAAAAAAGTGCCTCGGCTCAAAAAAGTGAGTGGTGGAGTGTTGCTCACCACCAGTAAAGATGCACTTACTGAATATCAAATCACCTTCTGCTGTTAATTACCGTAACAACCCAGAATTTACTCGGCAAAACAACGACAGATTTCACGATAAATACCCAGAATTCTGCCGTAAAAAACAGAGGTATCATTTTTCTATTCACAGTAATGCGCTGTAAAAAAAAACAACATTGTACATTCCATGAGAAAATTCTGGCGACTAAGCTACAAGTCTTCAGATGTTTTTCATTTTAACAGTACATACGTTAAAAAAAATGTATTGTCAAATGCATCGGAAATTGTGTAACAATATCATGAGGTGAACCCTCAGACATTTACAAACCCCAAAACCAGTTTTTTCCAAAAACAATTTGAAATGTGGACTCGTCAGACCACAGAACACTTTTCCACTTTGCATCAGTCCATCTTAGATGAGCTCGGGCCCAGCGAAGCCGGCGGCGTTTCTGGGTGTTGTTGATAAATGGCTTTGGCTTTGCATAGTAGAGTTTCAACTTGCACTTACAGATGTAGTGACCAACTGTAGGTACTGACAGTGGTTTTCTGAAGTGTTCCTGAGCCCATGTGGTGATATCCTTGACCCTCTGATGTCGCTTTTTGATGCAGTACCGCCTGAGGGATCAAAGGTCCGTAATATCATCGCTTACGTGCAGTGATTTCTCCAGATTCTCTGAACCCTTTGATGATATCACGGATCGTAGATGGTGAAATACCTAAATTCCTTGCAATAGCTGGTTGAGAAAGGTTTTTCTTAAACTGTTCAACAATTTGCTCACGCATTTGTTGACAAAGTGGTGACCCTCGCCCCATCCTTGTTTGTGAATGACTGAGCATTTCATGGAATCTACTTTCATACCCAATTATGGCACCAACCTAATCCCAATTTGCCTGTTCACCTGTGGGATGTTCCAAAAAAGTGTTTGATGAGCATTCCTCAACTTTAGCAGCAACTCGCTAATAGCAACTTTATAGTAGCATCTTGCTAATAGCATCTTGATAGAAGCAACTCACTAGTAGCAACTTGATAGTAGCAACTCGCTAATAGCAACTTGATAATAGCAACTCACTAATAGCAACTTGACAGCAGCAACTCACTAATAGCAACTTGATAATAGCAACTCGCTAATAGCAACTTGATAGTAGCAACTCGCTAATAGCAACTTTATAGTAGCATCTCGCTAATATCAACTTGATAGAAGCAACTCACTAATAGCTACTTGATAGTAGTAACTCACTAATAGCAACTTGATAATAGCAACTCGCTAATAGCAACTTGACAGCAGCAACTCGCTAATAGCAACTTGATAGAAGCAACTCGCTAATAGCAACTTGATAATAGCAACTCGCTAATAGCAACTTGATAGAAGCAACTCGCTAATAGCAACTGGATAGTAGCAACTCGCTAATGGCAACTTTATAGTAGCATCTCGCTAATATCAACTTGATAGAAGCAACTCACTAATAGCTACTTGATAGTAGTAACTCACTAATAGCAACTTGATAATAGCAACTCGCTAATAGCAACTTGATAGTAGAAACTCACTAATAGCAACTTGATAATAGCAACTCACTAATAGCAACTTGATAGTAGAAACTCACTAATAGCAACTTGATAATAGCAACTCTCTAATAGCAACTTGAGAGTAGCAACTCGCTAATAGCAACTTTATAGTAGCATCTGGCTAATAGCAACTTGATAGAAGCAACTCACTAATAGCTACTTGAAAGTAGCAACTCGCTAATAGCAACTTGATAATAGCAACTCGCTAATAGCAACTTCATAGCAGCAACTCGCTAATAGCAACTTGATAGTAGAAACTCGCTAGTAGCAACTTTATAGTAGCATCTCGCTAATAGCAACTAGATTGCAGCAACTCACTAATAGCAACTTGATAGTAGCAACTCGCTAATAGCAACTTGATAATAGCAACTCGCTAATAGCAACTTGATAATAGCAACTCGCTAATAGCAACTTCATAGCAGCAACTCGCTAAGAGCAACTTGATAGTAGCAACTCGCTAATAGGAACTTGATAGTAGTAACTCGCTAATAGCAACTTTATAGTAGCATCTCGCTAATAGCAACTTGATAGAAGCAACTCACTAATAGCAACTTGATAGTAGCAACTCGCTAATAGCAACTTGATAGTAGCAACTCGCTAATAGCAACTTGATAGAAGCAACTCGCTAATAGCAACTTGATAGTAGCAACTCGCTAATAGCAACTTTATAGTAGCATCTGGCTAATAGCAACTTGATAGAAGCAACTCACTAATAGCTACTTGAAAGTAGCAACTCGCTAATAGCAACTTGATAATAGCAACTCGCTAATAGCAACTTGACAGCAGCAACTCGCTAATAGCAACTTGATAGAAGCAACTCACTAATAGCAACTTGATAGTAGAAACTCACTAATAGCAACTTGAGAGTAGCAACTCGCTAATAGCAACTTTATAGTAGCATCTGGCTAATAGCAACTTGATAGAAGCAACTCACTAATAGCTACTTGAAAGTAGCAACTCGCTAATAGCAACTTGATAATAGCAACTCGCTAATAGCAACTTCATAGCAGCAACTCGCTAATAGCAACTTGATAGTAGAAACTCGCTAGTAGCAACTTTATAGTAGCATCTCGCTAATAGCAACTAGATTGCAGCAACTCACTAATAGCAACTTGATAGTAGCAACTCGCTAATAGCAACTTGATAATAGCAACTCGCTAATAGCAACTTGATAATAGCAACTCGCTAATAGCAACTTCATAGCAGCAACTCGCTAAGAGCAACTTGATAGTAGCAACTCGCTAATAGGAAGTTGATAGTAGTAACTCGCTAATAGCAACTTTATAGTAGCATCTCGCTAATAGCAACTTGATAGAAGCAACTCACTAATAGCAACTTGATAGTAGCAACTCGCTAATAGCAACTCGCTAATAGCAACTTGCTAATAGCATCGTTTTGAAGCGATTCAAAGCGATGAATAAGAATCGCTATCCGATGTGAATCAGTGTTTTTGCGCACACCTGCTAATGATGAAAAACAAGTGAAGCGTCTTTGGTGCTTCGCCAACATCAAAGAGCCCAGAAGCGTCTGATTGGCGGTTGCCCTGGCAACAGAACACGCTATCGTGGAGTGAAGAGACAAGATATGATGCAGGATTATGAATTAACAGTAAGCGCGTTGACATCATGCTTTCCGTGACCTGGAAACTGTCCCGCCCGTGAACCAGAATGGCCGCCAGCGGTTCAGTCAACAAGCAGCATGAATACGAGGGCTGTCAGGAGGAAGCCACTATTGATCCTGGCGTGCTCATCAACTTCTCCATCCTGACGTTATCTCCACGTCCAGCCAACTAATCATTTACGCACGCCGAATTATTGACACTTAAGTAAAGATTAATCTCAGACGCAGTAAGACAAATAGTTCTTGGGGGAATATGGAAGGAGACCAAACTACGTGAAGAGTTTCAAACGAATTAATATAAATAAAAACATCACAGTGGACGCAACATTGATATTGAAATATGTCACCAGACTTTTCTGATGATGTAATGTATATTTATTATAACGATTTAATGTCTATTTATTATAATGATGAAATGTATTTGTATCATATTAATGTAATGTCTATTTATCATAATGATGTAATATATATTTATTATAATAATGTAATGTCTATTTATTATAATGATGTAATGTCTATTTATTACAATGATGTAGTATATATTTATTATAATAATGTAATGTCTATTTATTGTAATGATGTAATGTCTGTTTATTATAATGATGTCATATCTTCTTGCTATAATGATGTAATGTCTATTTATTATGATGATGTAAAATCTATTATAATGATGTAGAATCTATTTATTATAACGATGCAACGTCTATTTATTATAATGATGTAATGTCTATTCATTACAAATGTCTATTTATTATAATGATGTAAAATCTATTATAATGACTTAATATTTGTTGTTATAATGATGTAATATATATTTATTATAATGATGTGATGTCTATTTATTATAATGATGTCATGTCTATTTATTATAATGATGTAATATATTTTGTTATAATGATGTAATATATATTTATTATAATGATGTAATGTCTGTTTATTATAATGATGTCATATCTTTTTGTTATAATGATGTAACGTCTATTTATTATAATGACGTAAAATCTATTATAATGATGTAAAATCTATTTATTATAACGATGCAACGTCTATTTATTATAATGATGTAATGTCTATTTATCATAATGATGTCAAATATATTTATTATATCAATGTAATATGTATTTATTATAATGATGTCCAATATGTTTATTATAAAGATGTAATTTTGATTTATTAAAATCATATCATATATGTTTATTATAATGATTTAATATTGATTTATTATGATGATGTCATATGTTTATTATAATGAAGTTATCTTTATTTATTATAATGATGTCATATAGGTTTATTATAATTATGTATATTTATTTATTATAATGATCATATGTATATTATAATGATGCCATATATGTTATTTTAATGATGTCATATATGTTTATTATAATATTGTCATATATCTTTATTATAATGATGTAATATATATTTATTATAGAGATTTCATAGATGTTATTATAATAATGTAATACATGTTTATTATAATAATGTCATATATCTTTGTTATAATGATGTATTATGTGTTTATTATAATGATGTCATATATCTTTATTATAATGATGTAATATTTATTTATTATAATGATGTCATATATGTTTATTATAATGATGTAATATTTATTTATTATAATTATGTAATATATATTTATTATAATGAATTAATGTCTATGTATTATAATGAATTAATGTCTATTTATTATAATGATGTCATATATGTTTATTATAATGATGTAATATGTGTTTATTATAATGATGCAATATTTATTCATTATAATATATTTATTATATGTTTATTATAGTGATGTAATATGTATTTATTATAATGATGTAATATTTATTTATTATAATGATGTCATATATGTTTATTATAGTGATGTAATATGTATTTATTATAATGATGTCATATATGTTTATTATAATAATGTTGTGTATATTTATTATTATTAGTGCCCTAGCAGGAAAAGCTGTGAAGACCTTTATGAATTTGTTCCATCTATTATTATTGTCCCACTTAATGTACACGAAGACTCACCAAAAGTTGCACGTGTGTCGAGTCTGGCAAAAAAAACAAAAAACTTTGGGGTCCAGAAGATGAAGTTTCCAAACTGACTCTCTCCCGCCTCCTTTAAAATGATGAAGTTGTTTTTTGAACTGGAAAAGTTTCCGGTTTTCCCGAAATTCCAGGAATTCCATAATACCATTTCTCAATTCAAAATGTTACTACTTCAACATTTCTCGACCAATTTGAAAAATTCCAACACCAACCATTCAAACCTTCACATTTTTTAGCATTTTCAAAAAAATTCCCGCTTTTTCCAAAATTACCCAAATTCCCAATGAAATGAATGGGACATTTTTCCAAGTTGCACAATTCCCACATTTTCAACCGATTTAAACCATTCCACCTTCAACATATTCCACTCATCCTGGACATTCAAACTATCATTTTCCAAGTTAAAATTTTTTTCCAGGAATTCCTATTAATTCCATTTTTTCAAACCCTGTTTTCACCCTTTTTTCTGTCGACAACTCCTTCCACATTTTTCAACTAATTTATTCCACCGTCAAATCATTGCTCTTAATCAGGACAAAAAAACTAAGTTGTTTTTTAAACAGGAAAAATTCCCGGTTTTCCCGAAATTCCAGGAATTCCATAATAACATTTCTCAATTCAAAATGTTACTACTTCAACATTTCTCAACCGATTTGAAAACTTCCAACACCAACCATTCAGAACATTCACATTTTTTAGCATTTTCAAAAAAAATTCCCGCTTTTTCCAAAATTCCCAAATTCCCATTGAAATGAATGGGACATTTTTCCAAGTTGCACAATTCCCACATTTTCAACCAATTTAAACCATTCCACCTTCAACATATTCCACTCATCCTGGACGTTCAAACTATAATTTTTCCAAGTTAAATTTTTTTTTCCAGGAATTCCTATAAATCCCATTTTTTCAAACCCTGTTTTCACCCTTTTTTCTGTCGACGACTCCTTCCACATTTTTCAACTCATTTATTCCACCGTCAAATCATTTCTCTTAATCAGGACAAAAAACAAAGTTGTTTTTGGACTGGAAAAATTCCCGGTTTTCCCGACATTCCAGGAATTCCATAATAACATTTCTCAATTCAAAATGTTACTACTTCAACATTTCTTGACCGATTTGAAAAATTCCAACACCAACCATTCAGAACATTCACATTTTTTAGCATTTTCAAAAAAAATTCCCACTTTTTCCAAAATTCCCAAATTCCCATTGAAATGAATGGGACATTTTTCCAAGTTGCACAATTCCCACATTTTCAACCAATTTAAACCGTTCCACCTTCAACATATTCCACTCATCCTGGACATTCAAACTATAATTTTTCCAAGTTAAAAAAAAAATTCCAGGAATTCCTATAACTCCCATTTTTTCAAACCCTGTTTTCACCCTTTTTTCTGTCGACAACTCCTTCCACATTTTTCAACTAATTTATTCCACCGTCAAATCATTGCTCTTAATCAGGACAAAAAAACTAAGTTG
>NC_084737.1:17553053-17558774 GCF_033978785.1 Entelurus aequoreus
AATAAGATTGTAATAAGATTACAATAACATTATAATCATTAAAACAAAATTGTAAAAAGATTGCAATAAGATTATAACAAGATTACAATAACGTTATAATAAATAAAGGAAATTTAAAAAAAATAAAAAAAATAAAAAAATAATAAGATTAAAACAAAATTGTAAAACGATTGTAATAACATTATAACAAGATTGAAATGTTATAATAGAATTGTAATACGATTGTAATGACATTGTAATAAGATGTAATAAACTTGTAATAAAATTGTAATAAGATTGTAATAACTTTTTAATCAGATTGTTATAAGATTATAATCACATTGTAATAAAATTGTAATAAGATTGTAATTAGATTGTAATCAGATTGTAGTAAGATTGTAATACAATAGGAAT
This sequence comes from Entelurus aequoreus, assembly GCF_033978785.1. Classification (NCBI taxonomy): domain Eukaryota; kingdom Metazoa; phylum Chordata; class Actinopteri; order Syngnathiformes; family Syngnathidae; genus Entelurus; species Entelurus aequoreus. Next base: position 17,553,447 of record NC_084737.1, read on the forward strand.
AAGATTGTAGTAAGATTGTAATACAATAGGAATAAGATTGTAGTAAGATTGTAATAAGATTGTAATACGATTGTTTTAAGATTGTAATCAGATTGTAATCAGGTTGTATTCGGATTGTAATCAGATTGTAGTAAAATTGTAATAAGATTGTAATCCAATTGTAATCAGATTGTAACAAGATTGTAATAAGATTGTAATATGACTGTAATAACACTGTAATCAGATTGTAATAAGATTGTAATTAGATTGTAATAAGATTGTAGTAAGATTGTAATCAGATTGTAGTAAGATTGTAATCAGACTGTAATCAGATTGTAATCAGATTGTAATCCAATTGTAATCAGATTGTAATCAGATTGTAATCAGATTGTAATCTGATTGTAATCAGATTGTAGTAAGATTGTAATCAGACTGTAATCAGATTGTAATCAGATTGTAATCCAATTGTAATCAGATTGTAATCAGATTGTAATCAGATTGTAATCTGATTGTAATCAGATTGTAGTAAAATTGTAATAAAATTGTAAACAGATTGTAATCGGATTGTAACAAGATTGTAATAAGACTGTAATAACACTGTAATCAGATTGTATTAAGATTGTAATAAGATTGTAATAAGATTGTAATTAGATTGTAATAAGATTGTAGTAAGATTTTAATCACATTGTAGTAAGATTGTAATAACATTGTAATCAGATTGTAATCAGATTGTAGTAATATTGTAGTAACATTGTAATAAGATTTTAATAACATTGTAATCATCTTGTAATCAGATTATAATACAATTGTAATTAAGATTGTAATTAGATTGTACTAACATTGTAATAACATTGTAATCAGATTGTAATAAGATTGTAATCAGATTGTAATAAGATTGTAATCAGATTGTAGTAAGATTGTAATCAAATTGTAATCAGATTGTAATAACATTGTAATAACATTGTAATAACATTGTAATTAGATTGTAATCAGATTGTAATCATTGTAATAAGATTGTAACGACGTCAGCCACACCTTGCTAGCCACAAAGACGATGCTCAAAGGCACTAGCAGCACTCGGCTGACAGGAAGCTATTAGTCGTGCTCGTGGCGCAGGCGCCCATGAGCGCTAACACGACTCATTGAGAGGAGCAGAGCTAATGTTTTACTTCGTGACAGCGGGAGCAGGATTAGGCTTTCTTTGCCGCCAACAGCTGGCGTGGCGTGAAAAGGAGTCGGCGGCTTTTGTTTGCTCTCAATGGCTCACCTCAAATGGACAAAAAAATGTGCCTCATTTATTCGCCAGCGTTAGCATTGGGCTGCTTTGAACGCGCAGCAAAGTTAGCCACAGGCGGCCATGTTGGCGACGCTCCTGTGAGTGTAACTTACACCCGTGGTAAGAAGCCGGCCGGAGAATGAAGACGTGAAAAGGTGTCTCCTGAGGGGCTTTTTGTTGCAGGCTCGCACTTTACAATTAGAAGCATTGTTTTACTGCCTGTACATTTTACTCACACAACTGCACAAACAGCTAACATGAGAAATAGAGGCAAAATAGCCAGAACTTAAATGAAATAAAAACAAGTACAAACCCCGTTTCCATATGAGTTGGGAAATTGTGTTAGATGTAAATATAAACGGAATACAATTATTTGCAGATCCTTTTCAACCCATATTCAATTGAATGCACTACAAAGACAACATATTTGATGTTCAAACTCATAAACTTTATTTATTTTTTTTGCAAATAATAATTAACTTAGAATTTCATGGCTGCAACACGTGCCAAAGTAGTTGGGAAAGGGCATGTTCACCACTGTGTTACATGGCCTTTCCTTTTAACAACACTCAGTAAACGTTTGGGAACTGAGGAGACACATTTTTGAAGCTTTTCAGGTGGAATTCTTTCCCATTCTTGCTTGATGTACAGCTTAAGTTGTTCAACAGTCCGGGGGTCTCCGTTGTGTTATTTTAGGCTTCATAATGCGCCACACATTTTCAATGGGAGACAGTTCTGGACTACAGGCAGGCCAGACTAGTACCCGCACTCTTTTACTATGAAGCCACGCTGTTGTAACACGTGGCTTGGCATTGTCTTGCTGAAATAAGCAGGGGCGTCCATGGTAACGTTGCTTGGATGGCAACATATGTTGCTCCAAAACCTGTATGTACCTTTCAGCATTAATGGCGCCTTCACAGATGTGTAAGTTACCCATGTCTTGGGCACTAATACACCCCCATACCATCACAGATGCTGGCTTTTCAACTTTGCGCCTAGAACAATCCGGATGGTTCTTTTCCTCTTTGGTCCGGAGGACACGACGTCCACAGTTTCCAAAAACAATTTGAAATGTGGACTCGTCAGACCACAGAACACTTTTCCACTTTGTATCAGTCCATCTTAGATGAGCTCAGGCCCAGCGAAGCCGACGGCGTTTCTGGGTGTTGTTGATAAACGGTTTTCGCCTTGCATAGGAGAGTTTTAACTTCCACTTACAGATGTAGCGACCAACTGTAGTTACTGACAGTGGGTTTCTGAAGTGTTCCTGAGCCCATGTGGTGATATCCTTTACACACTGATGTCGCTTGTTGATGCAGTACAGCTTGAGGGATGGAAGGTCACGGGCTTAGCTGCTTACGTGCAGTGATTTCTCCAGATTCTCTGAACCCTTTGATGATATTACGGAGCGTAGATGGTGAAATCCCTAAATTCCTTGCAATAGCTGGTTGAGAAAGGTTTTTCTTAAACTGTTCAACAATTTGCTCACACATTTGTTGACAAAGTGGTGACCCTCGCCCCATCCTTGTTTGTGAATGACTGAGCATTTCATGGAATCTACTTTTATACCCAATCATGGCACCCACCTGTTCCCAATTTGCCTGTTCACCTGTGGGATGTTCCAAATAAGTGTTTGATGAGCTTTCCTCAACTTTATCAGTCTTTTTTGCCACCTTTCCCAACTTCTTTGTAACGTGTTGCTGGCATCAAATTCTAAAGTTAATGATTATTTGCAAAAAAACATTTTTTTATCAGTTTGAACATCAAATATGTTGTCTTTGTAGCATATTCAACTGAATATGGGTTGAAAAGGATTTGCAAATCATTGTATTCCGTTTATATTTACATCTAACACAATTTCCCAACTCATATGGAAACGGGGTTTGTAAATTAAAGACTATATTTTCATTTTTATTCCCTTTTTGAGTCTTTTGTGTGTCGTGTAACGAAACAATGTTGACGAGATCATTTACCGACTTTATCACCATTAAAAAAGTCACATTCAAGGTGTTTAGAAAACATTTGGCCACCTGTAGCCACGCCCCCTCGGGTAATAGACTTCCTGTGTTTACATGACAAATACGCCTTCCCAGTATAAGTACAACTGGTTGGAACTGACGGGATTGGGATCGTCCAAACATGACGAGCGGCAGCGGCGAGAGAACGCAAGTAAGCTGGCCAGCTGACGCTAACTATGCTGACTGGCGAGCTGGCGTCGTCGACTGTAAGTCAGTGCGGCGTTGAGGCATGAGGAAGAGCGAGCACCTGTTGCAAGTAATGTTTACTTAGACGTAGACAAACTTTAATGATCCACAAAGGAAATTGTTCTTTTTTTAAATGTTTATTTTTTTATTTTTTTTAGACTTAGTAACACATACATCATACATACTTACATCCTATTTTGTACAAACTTTAATGATGTACAAGGGAAATCGTTATTTTATTATTATTTTATTTTAGACTTAGTTATACATACATCATATAGTAATAAATACTTACATCCTATTTTGGACAAACTTAAATGATCCACAAGGAAAATTGTTGTTTCATCTTTTTTTTTTTTTAATTATTATTATTTTATTTTTTTTAGACTTAGTAATATATACATCTTACAGTAATACATACTTACATGCTATATTGTACAAACTTTAATGATTGTTCTTTTATTTTTTTTAGACTTAGTAATATGTACATCATACAATAATTCATACTTACATCCTATTTTTATTGGTATTTCACTCTAATTTTGTATTTTTTATTTTTTTTAGACTTAATAAAACATACATCATACAGTAATACATACAGTAATATACATCCTAATTTTATTGATATTTCAGTAAAAAAAAAAAATATATATATATATATATATATATATATATATATATATATATATATATATATATATATATATATATATATATATATATATATATATATATATATATATATATATATATATATATATATTTAGACTCATACATCATACAGTAATACATGCTTACATCCTTTTTTTTGGTATTTCAAGCAATATTTTGCTCTTTTTTTTTTTTAGACTCAGTAATACATACATCATACAATAATACATACTTAATTCCTATTTTTATTGGTATCTCACTCAAATGTTTATTTGTTTTATTTTTTTTAGACTTAATAATACATACATCGTACAGTAATACAAACTTACATCCTAATTTTAGTGGTATTTCAATACATTTTTTTCTCTTTTTTTTTTTTTAGACTTAGTAATACATACACCATACAATAATACATACTTACATCCTATTTTTATTGGTATTTCACTCAAATTGTTTTCATTTTTTTATTTTTTTAGACTTAATAATACATACATCATACAGTAATACATACATACATCCTAATTTTATTGGTATTTCAGTTAAGAAAATGTGTGTGTATATATATATATATATATATATATATATATATATATATATATATATATATATATATATATATATATATATATATATATATATATATATATATATATATATATATATATATATATATATATATATATATATATATATATATATATATATATACTGGGACGTGCACATGATTATAGAGGGGCAGGGGCTCAAAGTCAGAAAAGGGCAGACAATTTTTTTTTTGGTCCTTTACACAATATGGAAATTAATGTAAAATTAAATTTGCTAATAGGAAGCTAACTATTTAGCTGTGTGTCCTTTGTAGGTAAAAGTGATTGCCAATTCTTTTGTGTCAACAAATTATTGTCATAATGAGTTCATTCACATTATCATAGGATTGGAAGACATGAAGACTGGTTTATTATTAGGCTATTTATTGTTAAAGATAAGCACTTTAATATTGAACATTGAACAGTGCAACATGAACTTTGAAAAAAAATACAACAATAAATACCCAAATGGAAAAAACTTCAATGTGAAAATCTGTCCTTTTTCCCTTAACTTGATGAAAACACCATCAAGTTGTAACGTATGGTCTTTCTCACTTAATGCTCAGACTAAACAACTGAAACGCAATACAGGGCCAAAAATATGGACCAGGGGCCAGTAGAGGGCTGTAGGATG
>NC_084737.1:17558794-17566294 GCF_033978785.1 Entelurus aequoreus
TATATATATATATATATATATATATATATATATATATATATATATATATATATATATATATACATACATATATATATATACACATATATATATATATATATATATATATATATATATATATATATATATATATATATATATATATATATATATATATATATATATATATATATATATATATATATATACATACATATATATATATACACATTATATGTTGAACATGTTATATTTTTATATATCTTTAATGTATTTGTTAAAAAAAAGTTATATATATTTTTTTATATTATATATATATATATATATATATATATATATATATATATATATATATATATATATATATATATATATATATATATATATATATATATATATATATATATATATATATATATATATATATATATATATATATATATATTCTCCTTTGGCCCTAATCAATATCTATGAAAATTATCCACACGTTTTAATCGATCTCTAAAAACGATAAAAATAAGTTGACAACATCCCAATTATGAAACTACATCCAGCGTGTCTAAACTTTCTCCGGTGAGGGTCACAAACGATGCTCGGGACTTTTTCGTATTTTTCAATAAGGCTGGGCGATAAAACGATATCAATATGCATCGCGAAAGACGGGTGATCGGTATCAATAAAAAGCGTGATCATTTTGTTGTTCTTCTTGGTGGGAAGAAAGCTAATACCACCCCACCTTAGCTCACCCTTTAGAGCACAGCTGTAACTTCCTGCCACTAAACCTGCAGAAAATAGTTCTTCTCAGGTTTCTCTATGTTTACATTTTCACACTTTGCACTATTTCCTTACACTTTATGAAGCATTTCTTACATATTCCTTCATTTTAAGAGATTATTGTTTAGTGTTCAATGGGATTTTACTATTTTGTTGACATTGTTTGAGTGTTTTACATGCTTGTGTTGACATTTCCTTTCTGCCTTGATAGCTGAGGGATTATAATCACAGGAAATTACATTTCAAATACATTATATTTTTCTCCTGCTCCTTATTTTCCATAGGTCATAAAACATTTCAATCATTTTTTATATCAACCGATACATTAATAATATTTAAACAATTACTGCAAAACAAAAAATAATTTCCACAGTTAAATAAGTATAACAGGGCAAACATAAATGTTACATAGCCGTTATTTCCTCGCACTAAACCTGCAGAAAATAGTTCTTCTCAGGTTTCTCTATGTTTACATTTTCACACTGTGCACTATTTTCTTACACTTTATGACATATCTCTTACATATTCCTTCATTTTAAGAGCTTATTGTTAAGTGTTCACTGGGATTTTAATATTTTGTTGACATTGTTTGTGTTGACATTTCATTTCTGCCTTGATAGCAGAGGGATTATAATCACAGGAAATTACAATCAAATAAAATATATTTTTCTCCTGCTCCTTATTTTCCATAGGTCATAAAAAATGCCCATAATTATTGATATCGACCGATACATTAATAATATTTAAACAATTACTGCAATACAAAAATTCATTTCCATAGTTATATAAGAACAGGGCAAATTAATGTTACACAGCCGTTATTTCCTCGCACTAAACCTGCAGAAAATAGTTCTTCTCAGGTTTCTCTATGTTTACATTTTCACACTGTGCACAATTTTCTTACACTTCATGAAGCATTTCTTACATATTCTTTATTTTTAAGAGCTTATTGTTTAAGTGTTCAATGAGATTTGTATATGCAGGTTTTAGTGGTTCACACATTCCAACGCAGCGAACGTTGGCAATGTGGGAGAAAATGTATGTCGAGCTGGGGAAAAGAAATAAGCAAAGCGCAGCGAAAGAGCGAGGAGTTGAGTTTGTCATTATTTCCAGACTTATTTCAGGCTCCATGAAGCTGCCAGCGTGAGACCAATCATGTGTGAGAGAAAAGTGCAGAGCAGCACATTAACTTCAATGTTCTCTTGATATTGTCCTCACCTCGTAATGGAGGACAATGCATCAGAGCGGAACAACTAGAAACATCACCAAGGGTATTTGCTGCACCTCCGATAAAACTGCTCTTATGACTTAGCGTTAGCGATTTTACATGGCGATTTCAACACCTCCAAATGTGTTTAAAAAAAATACTACAACTAAGATGCACGTTGCAAGTAAACAGCCTGTGCGTGATAAATACAGTACTTACAGTATTAACACGTTTTAGGGCGCAACAAAAAACAAAACACCATAAACTGTAAACTACTACCATCTAATGTAGCTGCATAATAATAATAATAATAATGGATTAGATTTATATAGCACTTTTCTGGACACTCAACAGAGAAGTGAGAAGCCATCATTCATTCACTCCACATTCACATATTGGTGGTGGTAAGCTACATTTGTAGCCACAGCTGCCACCAAACAACAATTCATTCATTCATTCGTTCACCACTGTGAGTGGCACTGGGAGCAAGGGTGAAGTGTCTTGGATGGCAGAGGTATGGAATCGAACATGGAACCCTTGGAACTTATTGTCATACTTGCAAATGAGACTCACAAATGTGATGATAAAACAAAATAACAACAAGCAATCTGGCCGGAGGCATGAAGTTTTCATGTGAAATTGAAATATCAGGCGGTCAAATAGATGCCGATTTGTCGCCGTCTTGTGGACACCGAGAGTAACTCATGTAATGTCCTTTCTGGAGCTTGTTATGCACAGCATTTACCTGAATGACCCAACCCAAACAACCTACCCTAGTCATGACCCAACCCAAACAACCTACCCTAGTCATGAGTTCAACCAGCCCACAAAGTCAACAAACGTGGTCACTCTGGTTGAAGACACCTCCATATTTACAGCTGTTTTTTTTACTTGCTTTGTTGTCTGAATAGTAATAATTGTCTGGCAGTGTCAACAAAGTTTATCAAAGTGTGGTTATTCAGAGTGAGAACCTTTAGTCGCCAAAAGAGTCGATCTGATTCCCATTCCTGGGGTCACGTGTTCGATAAACACCACGGTGAAATACGTCACACAAACGTGGATTATTGGCAAGATGATGGTTCACTCCTTTGACCCCCAGGAAAAGACCAAAATAGAGGCTGCCTGCTTCCCATGTGGAAGAAATAAGCATGTGGAGGAAAAAATAGATATTTCATGTGATGCGGCTGTGTGTGTGTGTGTGTGTGTGTGTGTGTGTGTGTGTGTGTGTGTGTGTGTGTGTGTGTGTGTGTGTGTGTGTGTGTGTGTGTGTGTGTGTGTGTGTGTAAGGGGGGATGGGGGACTGATCTAGAAAAGAGTAGAATTACACACAAAAAAAAAGAGAGGGAGAGAAAGACCTTGAATGATTCTGTGAGAGAAAAGACTGATGTTGCCTGCAGGACAACTGCATGAATGGAACACTTATTTTTCTTATTTATTTATTATATGCACTTATTATTGTATAAACCTCTTATATTATTATATGAACTTCTCATAGTATTATTATTAATATTATTATATAAACTTCTTGTATTATTTTTATTATATATATTTCTTATATGCACTTAATATTATATATACTTATATTATGTTTATTAGATGCATTTCTTATTTCTTATATGCAACTATTGTTATATATATTTGTTATATTATTATTATTATTATTATGTACACTTTTTACATTATTCTTGTTAGACATCATTCTTATATGCACTTAATATTATATAAACTTCTCAAATTGTTATTATTATATAAACTCCTTATATTATTTTTATTATATATATTTCTTATATGCACTTAATATTATATATATTTCTTATATGTGCTTATTATATATACTTCTTATGTTATTACTATTATTATTATTATTATTATTATTATGGGACGGCGTGGCGTAGTGGGTAGAGCAACCGTGCCAGAAACCTGAGGGTTGCAGGTTCGCTCCCCGCCTCTTACCATCCAAAAATCGCTGCCGTTGTGTCCTTGGGCAGGACACTTCACCCTTTGCCCCCGGTGCCGCTCACACCGGTGAAATGAATGATGAATGATAGGTGGTGGTCGGAGGGGCCGTAGGCGCAAATTGCAGCCACGCTTCCGTCAGTCTACCCCAGGGCAGCTGTGGCTACGAAAGTAGCTTACCACCACCAGGTGTGAATGATTGATGGGTTCAGAAAAACATGTAAAGCGACTTTGGGTACTTAGAAAAGCGCTATATAAATCCCAGTTATTATTATTATTAGTTATTATTATTATTATTATTATATAAACTTCTTATACCGTATTTCCTTGAATAGCCGCAGGGGCGTTAATTAATTTAAAACCTCCTGTCACACCTGCGTTTACCGGAAACCGGCGGGATGGCCGTGCATGCGGTAATTATTTTAAAACCTCTTCTCACTCCGGCGTTTACCAAAAGGAATCCATAAAATTTAGGCGTGCGCTTTGAGTGTGATGTAAGCATACCATCATGAAAAGCACATTTAATTAAAAAAAAACGTTATTATGGTCTTACCTGTACTTATAAATGGAGTCCATTTGCAGCTCCTTCTGACCAAAAGCATCGATAACTTGTTTATAGAAGTCTTCCTTATTTTCTTTCTTCAGTTTTAAAAGTCTCTGTTTCGATGGAGATATTCCTTTAATTATTACCTCCTGCTTCGATTGAAAGTCCAGTTTAGAAAACTGTTTTATTTTAGATACCGGTATGTAATCCTCCATGTTAAAAGTTCAGGCAGAGGAAAAAAAAAAAATCTCTTGCTGCGTGTGTTCACTTCTTCTGCAGTACCGGAAGTCGCAAGAAGGATCACTAGCGCGGCAGCGCCCTCTACCACCAGGAGGCGGGAGTCATTTAATGACTTATACAGTATTTCACACACGCAGCTACGGTATATTAATAAAACATAGCTGCTTACTGTTCTCTTTAGCATACTGTACCGGTATTCAATAGCTTGGACCTTAAATCCTACTGAAAAGCTCTTTATCTTTTTTCCTTTGTGCGATTGTAAACTACTGAAAGCAGCTTCCTCCATTTTGAAAATGAGGACAGATGCGTCACTCGTGACGTAACGAATTTGACCCGGTGGAAGTTCTAGCCATATGCTAAATATTTTGCGAAACGAGTTTGACCCGGCGAAAATTATAGACATGCGATAATAAAATTAATATTTTGCGAAACGAATTTGATCCAGCTTCAATAATAAACCGGCGATAAGGCCAAGCATGCGTTAATTATTTTGAGAAACGAGTTTGACCCGGCAGTAATTCTAGACGTGCGAATACTATATTCCCTGCGCCAATTCAAGGAAATACGGTATTATTTTTTTAGATACATTTTTTATATGCACCTAATATTATATATACTTCTTATATTATCATTATTATTATATATACTTCTTATGTGCACTTATTATTATATACACTTCTTATATTATTATATATACTTCTTATATCATTATTATTATTATATATATTCCTTATTTGCACTTATTATTATAACTACTTATATACACTTCGTATTATATATATTCCTTATATTATTTTATTATACATTATATATTTCTTATATAGGGGGGCGGCGTGGCGAACTTGGTAGAGTGGCCGGGCCAGCAATCGGAGGGTTGCTGGTTACTGGGGTTCAATCCCCACCTTCAACCATTCTAGTCATGTCCGTTGTGTCCTTGGGCAAGACACTTCACCCTTGCTCCTGATGTCTGCTGGTTAGCGCCTTGCATGGCAGCTCCCGCCATCAGTGTGTGAATGTGTGTGTGAATGGGTGAATGTGGAAATACTGTCAAAGCGCTTTGAGTACCTTGAAGGTAGAAAAGTGCTATACAAGTATAACCCATTTATAATTTATTATATGCACTTATTATATATACTTCTGATATAATTATTATATAAACTTCTTATAATATTTGTATTATATATACCTGTAGTTCTTATGTGCTCCTAATATTATATATACTTCTTATAATATCATTATTATTATATATACTTCTTATGTGCACTTATTATCATATATAATTCTTATATTATTATATATACTTATTTTATTATTATTATTATATATACTTTTTATTTGCACTTATTATTATAACTACTTCTTATATACACTTATTATTATAACTACTTCTTATATACACTTATTATTATACTCCTTATATTATTTCTTATTATATTTATTATATGCACTTATTATTATATATACTCCTTATATTATTATTATTATTATTATATATACTTCTAATAGTATTATTATTATATACTTTTTATATGCATGTAATATTGTACATACTTATTTTATTATTATTATTATAATATAAACTTCTTATATTATTTTTATATACTTCTTATATGCACTTAATATTATACATACTTCTTATATTATTATTATATAAACTTCTTATATTATTTGTATTATATATATTCTTATATGCACTTAATATTATATATACTTCTTATATGATGGGTCAAATGCAGAGGATAATCTCACCTCACCTAGTGTGTGTGTGACAATCATTGGTACTTTAACTTTAACTTAATGTTATTATTATTATTATATAAACTTCTTACATTATTTTTATTATATATATTTCTTATATGCACTTAATATTATACATACTTCGTATATTATTATTATATAAACTTCTTATATTACTTTTATTATATATATTTCTTATATGCTCTAATATTATATATACTTCTTATATGTACTTGTTATTATATAAAGTTATTATATGTTATTATTATTATAAATACTTCTTATATGCACTTATTATTATAAATATTTCTTATATGCACTTAGTACATGTGATCTCACTCATTGATGCTCGGTATCAGAATCAGCACCATAAAACCCTGATCAGAAATGTCCTTTAATTAAGTAAATTATTTGTAAAAATAAAACTGATTTTCTTCTTAAACTTCAAATAGTAGCATATAAAAAACAAGTCGTATTGAATGCATCAAATAGTTGCACAGAATACTATAAAACCAAGTCTCGTTAAAAGCATCAAATAGTTGCACAGAACACTATAAAAAAACAAGTCTCTTTGAATGCATCAAATAGTTGCACATAATACTGCAAAAAAAAGTCTCATTGAATGCATCAAATAGTCTAATTGAATGCATCAAATAGTTGCACAGACTACTATAAAAAACAAGTCTCATGGAATGCATCAAATAGTTGCACATAATACTGTAAAAACATGTCTCATTGAATGCATCAGATAGTAGCATAGAATACTGTAAAATAACAAGTCTCATTGAATGCATCAGATAGTTGCACAAAATACTATAAAAACTCAGTCTCATTGAATGCATCAAATAGTAGCTTGAATACTATAAAAAAACAAGTCTCATTAATGCATCAAAGAGCTGCACAAAATACTGTAAAAAAACAAGTCTCATTTAATGCATTGGGTAGTAGCATAGAATACTGTAAAAAAATTTAAAAAACAGTCTCGTTGAATACATCAAATAGTATCTTGAATACTATAAAAACCAAGTCTCATTGAATGCATCAAATAGTTGCACATAATACT
>NC_084737.1:17571294-17583794 GCF_033978785.1 Entelurus aequoreus
TTCTTGATACCTGCTTACGTTAGCAGGCTAGCATTTGAAAAAACATTTTTAGGTATATGCATTACAGAGTCATATATGTTGGTACTTGACACATTATACAGTTAGTATTTTAGCATGCTAACATTATCCTGCTAGCTTTTTAAAAAAAAATTTTAACCTGATTTGGCATGTATACATCTCAGCGATATGTATTTTGTTAGCTTACGAATGCAAATTTCATAGGTAGACACCAAAGTCATATTTTGGTACTTGATGCATGCTAACGTTAGCATGATAGCATTTTTTAGGTATACATCCCAGAGTCATATTATTTGGTACTTGATGCATAATAAAGTTAGCATAGCATGTAAGCTATTTTTACCTAATTTTGCAGAAAAACACTTCAGCGTCTTGGTGAATGCTACCTGTTAGCATGCTAACGCTGGTAGGCAAGCTTTTCTAAAAAACATTTTACAGGTAAACACCAGTGTCATAGTTTGGTACTTGATGCATGCTAATGTTAGCATGCTAGCATTATTTAAAACATTTTTCAGGTATTTTATTTGGGTACTTGATGCATAATATACTGTAGTTAGCGTTTCAGTATGCTAAATATAGCATGCTAGTTTTTTTTAACCTAATTTGGCATGAATACACCTGAGCGTCAAATATTTTACTACTTAAAGAATGCTACCTGTTAGCATGCTAATGTGAGTAGGCCACTTTTTTCCCTCAAATTTCATAGGTATACACCAATGTCATATTTTGGTACATGATGCATGCTAACGTTAGCATGCTAGCATTTTTAAAACATATTTTTAGGTATACATCCCAGAGTCATGTTATTTGGTACTTGATGCATAATATAGTTAGCATAGCATGCAAGCTATTTTTACCTAATTTGGCAGAAAAACACTTCAGCGGCTAACATTTTCGTACTTGATGAATGCTACCTGTTAGCATGCTAATGCCAGCAGGCAAGCTTTTAAAAAAATAAAAAGTATAGGTAAACACCAGTATCATATTTTGGTACTTGATGCATGCTAACGTTAGCATGCTGGCATTATTTAAACATTTTTTATGTATTCATTGCAGAGTAATTTATTTTGGTACTTGATGCATATTACAGTTTTAACATGCTAACTATAGCATGCCAGTTTTTTTTTACCTAATTTGGCATTAATACACCTTAGCGTCAAATATTTTCCTACTTAAAGAATGCTACCTGTTAGCATGCTAACACTAGTAGGCTAGGTTTTTTTTTTTACCAAATTTTATAGGTAACCATCAGTTTCATATTTTGGTACTAGATACATGCTAACGATAGCATGCTCGCCTTTTGAACACATTTTTTAAGGTATACATCGCAGAGTAATATGTTTTGTTACTTGATTCATGCTATGGTTAGCATTTACTATAGCCTGCTTTTTTGTAACCTAATTTGGCACCTCAGCGTCAAATATTTTCATACTTTATGAATGCTACCTGTTAGTATGCTAATGCTAGTAGGGCAGCTTTTTTTTTTTTTTAGCAATTTTTATAGGTAAACACTGGTGTCATATTTTGGTACTTGATGCATGCTAATATTAGCATGCAAGCATTTTTGACAATTTTTTTCAGGAATACATGACAAAGTAATATATTTTGGTACTTGAGACATATTATAGTTAGCATTTTAGCATGCTAACATTAGCATGCCAGCTATTTTTTAGCTAATACTAGATACGGTAGGTCTTTATTGTCTTTGCACAAGTACAACAAAACTTTTTTTTCAGCACAAACTCGTCAAAATGAGAAAAACAGTGTACAGGGTTACTGAACAGGAACGCTGATGGTTCGCCACAAGGCGCCCTGGAAAAGATGGGGAAAAAGGTCAACGCTGGGGAAGGATGAGTAAAAAAAGTACAATCGACTGGGCTCCGAAAGGGGCCCAGTCTGGAGTGGGAAAAAAACCTCCGTAGCAAAGCACATATACATATTGCAACGTACATCTCGAGATATCTAGCAACAGAGGGGAGGGAGTGGGGGCCATGGTGGCAGGCTGCAGCTCTCAGGCGCTGCCCATCCGTCCATCACATTTGGCAGGTGTAACATTAGCATGCGAGCATTTTTAACACATTTTTCAGGTATACATTGCAGAGTAATATTATTTGGTACTTGAAGCTTGCTATAGTTAGCATTTTAGCATGTTAACATTAGCATGCTAGCTCCTTTTAACCTAATTTGGCGGGAATATACCTCAGCTACCTGTTAGCATGCTTATTTAACACATTTTATAGGTATACACCAGTGTAATACTTTGGTACTTGATGCCTGCTAAAGTGAGTATGCTAACACTTTTAACACATTTTCCAGATATAAATAGCATAGTAATATATTTTGGCATTTAACGCATGCTACAGTTAGAATTGCATGCTAGATTTTTTATTTAGTTAATCTAGCAGGTAGACACTATCGTGTCATATATTTTGGTATTTCACTAATGCTAACTGTAGGCAGGCTATTGTTAGCATGCTAGCTTTTTTTTTTAGCTCATTTTGCTGATATTTTTTGTTACTTGACGCGATCAGGCCAGAGCTCTTCAGCATTCACACAAAACCTCTTCCGATATTGCATTTTCTACTTTGTTGACGTCGTAGTGCGTCACACACACACACACACACACACACAAGTTACCCTCATGCTTGTGTGTGTTCCTACCACAAACATCCTAAAAACATCCCTAAAAAGCATAATTAGCGTAAGAAAGGTTGACTGGCGTGATCATTCCTCTTGGAAACATTACAAATATTTTTCTCGAAGGTGGCGCTCACCAAAAAGTCCATTTTCCTGCAAGCAGGCTTTGTTCTGTCCTGCATCAGCTGAGAGGCTCGCTGCCTTTATGAATCATAAACACGTGCTATCATCATAGGACACCAGCTTTTATATGAAACATAAATCCATAAATCCTCCTACACAAGCCGGAGCCTATCACAGCTGACTCTGCACATACACATACACACATATACATATATATAACATATCTCCAGGCCAGTAGGGGGGAGTAATGAGCTTGTCTCACACATATTAGATTCTTCTTGAACATGTTTTACGCTAAAACCTTTACATATCCATACATCATACAACCTGTTAGGGGCAGGTCCTTGGAGGTGGGAGGGGCCTATATATATATATATATATATATATATATATATATATATATATATATATATATATATATATATATATATATATATATATATATATATATATATATATATATATATATATATATATATATATATATATACTGTATATATTTCATATATAATTAAAAAGGCTAAACATATATATGTGAATATATATATATATATATATATATATATATATATATATATATATATATATATATATATATATATATATATATATATATATATATATATATATATATATATATATATATATATAATTAAAAAGGCTAAAAATATATATGTGAATATGAAAAAGTGATTTTACATACGGCAAAAATAAATGAAAAACTATGAAAAAAATAATCAGGGGCGGACAAAAAAATCGATTCGCTATTCTTATTCTCATTTCAAGTCTATTCATGTTTTTCGACTTTTTTCTTTTCTTTTTTTTTTTTAAAAAGAATCCATTTTTAAAAATGGCCATCTCCAAACATCCAGATGAAGCGTTTCTAACCAAAGTTTCGTCATAATTATTATTCCAAATGACACAATGTCAGAATGGTGTTGACTTGAGAATCGGTTTTTGAGTCGAATCGTCACCCCGGGAGTCGAATCAAGTAGATATAATAGGGATGTTAAGGCCTGCAAAGCCACCCCTGCCACCCCGAGAGGGACAAGCAGTAGAAAATGGATGGATGTAACGATTGTAATCGACTATAAATAAAGCTTTGATTTATGTTCGGTTGTTTCGATTATTCCTTTGATGCGTGTAACTACACACTGACGAAAATATAATATTATATATACAGCCCTTTGAGACACTTGTGATTTAGGGCTATATAAATAAACATTGATTGATTGATGATTTATATATATATATATATATATATATATATATATATATATATATATATATATATATATATATATATATATATATATATATACATATATATATATATATATATATATATATATATATATACACACATATATATACAGATACATATATACATATATATATATATATATATATATATATATATATATGTATATATATATATATATATATATATATTATATATATATATATATATATATATATATATATATATATATATATATATATATATATATATATATATATATATATACATATATATATATATATATATATATATATATATATATATATATATATATATATATATATATATATATATATATATATATATATATATTTATGTCCTGGGATAGCCGTCGCATGAATGACGTCATTGCTGCAGTGTTGTGTCACGTGTTGACGGGATTTTCCTCAATGTGTGTCGTAAAAATGTGCCATCCATCCATCCATTTTTTACCGCTTGTCTCTTTTAGAGTTGTTGTCAACTCCCACTGCTTTTATTTCTCTTCTGAAATGTGCGTGCACGTGCGTGTGGGTGCACTAAGGAGATCCACGTGACGTGTGTGTGCGTGCGTGTGTGTGTGCGTGTGTGTGTGTGTGTGTGTGTGTGTGTGTGTGTGTGTGTGTGTGTGTGTCCTCCTGAGAGCAGCTGATCCTGTCTCACTGCCTCCTCACGGATTCATCACATGTTGAAAGCCATACAAAGATTCTTTGTGGACATCTGCCTAATAAAAGTGATTTTTCTTAGATAAATGAGTCGACTATATTATATTCATTCTTTATTTGTTTTGTTTTTTTCACCAAAACATATCTGGCAAAAAGAACAGTTTAAATAAACAATTATACATACCTACAGTACATTATTTATAAAATATATCTTCGTCTGACGACTGAAAAGATATTTAAATCTTTTTTGATACACTTGATTATTAAAACATGTTTTACTGTTACATGTTTACTATATATTCACATTATTCAACATTATTTTGACTTCAGTTTCTCTGTCCATCCGTTGTGTTTTCTGGTGAAAAGCAGTTGCCTGAAGTACTGTTGAATTCTGGGTAACGTAGTTTTATATCACATCACAAATCGGCCTTAATAAAAGACAACGCAAACATGGCGGCTCTTGTTCTGATTTCAATTTGATTCCCACTCCCAGTAAACTATTTATTTTGTATCGTCCCAATCACGTGATTAATAGTTAAAAAAACAAACAAAACAATGCTCTAATTACAAAAAAAAGGGTGTTTTTTTTTACTCCAAAGAATAGTATAGACTTTGCTACTCACGCTTGACTCAAATACGTTATAGTGACATGCAGTGGTTATTTTTGTTATTGCACACAGTAAGTAATGACGTCATGGTAAAAGGATGTCCCACTGACCTACATAATTATTAGAATAATAATGAAAATCCATCCATCCATTTTCTACCGCTTGTCCCTTCTGGGGTTGCGGGGGGTGCTGTAGCCTATCCCAGCTGCACACAAAATGATAATAATGCTTATTATAATAATAACAATAAAAATAATAGTATTATAATAATAATAGTAATGATAACAATATTTATAATAATAAATAATTATAATCTGTAAAATAATAATAATGATAATGATGATTATAATAACAATAATAATAACAATGATTTCTATAATCATAACAATAAAATAATTGTATCATTATAATAATAATTATAAAAATATTAACAATGACATTCATGATAATGAATAATAATATTTATCCTTACAAATAACAATAATAATAATAATGATTATAATAACAATAATAATACAATTATTATTATAATAACAAAAATAAAAATGATACCTTTATAATAATAATTTAACAATATTAATAATGCCATTTATAATAACGAATAATAATAATATTTATAATAATAAATAATAATAATAATAATAATAATAATAGTTATGCACCCCCCGCGACCCCAAAAAGGGACAAGCAGTAAAAAAATGGATGGTATATGATGATATAATAACAACAATAATAATAATATAATAATTATAATAATAATAATAGAATAATAGTATTATTATTATAATAATCATAACAATATTAACAATGACATTCATTATAATGAATAATAATAATGTTTAAAAAATATATACATATAATAATAATGATTATAACAATAATTATAATGATTATTACAATAATAATTCAATTATAATGATTATTATAATAATAACAATAAAATAACTGTATTATTATTATGATAATTATAACAATATTAATGACATTCATAATAATGAATAATAATAATATTTATAATAAATAATAATTATGATTATAATAACAATAATAATAATATGATTATAATAGTACTAAAAGTAATAATATGAATAATCAAAAAAAAAATTACAACAGTAATAATAATTATATTAAAAATAGTAATAAATAATAATAAGAATGATTTAAAAAAAAAGGAATAATGTTTGTTACATCTGTCACCACATAACTTGCTAGCATGTCCAACAAACACGTGAAACAATTATATTAGCCAACACGTGCACATGTAAATGTAGCTTAAAACTTCATAAGTTTAGTTGTGTGATGAACGATTGTCACTAAACACATCTTCAAGCTATGCAAAATGTTGACATCATCCTTGACCGTTTTGGACAGGAAGTGCTGCTCACAGAACAAAGTCCATGACGGCCGTGTGGGCGTGTCCCTGCATGGGGACTCCCAGGAAGGAGGGACGTAAAGGAAGGAATGAAGTATTCCGGAACAGGAAGTTGCTATTAAAAGTCGTTTAATCCGTTTTTTTTGTCAATTCATTCGTTTGCGCGGACCAATTATGTTAATTTGAGTTATTTGAAAGAACTACAAATCCACGGTTTTCTTAGATGTGTGTGTTGCTCTTCGACACCGGAAAAAAACAGTTTTCAATTTTGTATATTTCAAAATAAAATTCAAATAAACCTGTCGTTGTTTTAAATTCCCCTTCATAGGAGGAAAACTCGTAACAAAAACATAGACTGACTTTTAATTAACATACAGTGAGGATGTTTTTTTCCCATTTCGCCATGACGTCACGGGCTCATGTGCCGCACCGTGGCAAATGTAACAGGAGCTCCGATGGCCATAAATTGACTCAGCACCACCACCTGTCGTTGTGGAGTAGAAATTACAGGTGCAGGTGTGTGGCTCATGCAGGCTGGAATATTACTGCCAAAAGTTTTAACATGAAGAAAATGTTTTTTTTTTATTTGCGAATCGTTTTTTTACTTGAAGAAAGTTGTTTAATTTTAACCTGTGAAATACGTTTTTTAATTGAAGAAATTGTCTTTTCACTTGCAAATCGTTTTTTTAATTAAAAATATGTTTTTATTCTTAAATTATTTTTTTTAAACTAAACCCTATTTTAATTGAAGAAATTCGTTTTTATAGCTGAATCTTTTTTTAAAATGTTTTTTTAACTTACAAATCGTTTTTTAATCGAATATTTGTTTTGTACTTGTGAATCGTTTTTAAATGTAATATTTTGTTCACACTTGTGAATTGCTTTGTAATTGAAGATATTGTCTTTTTCCTTGCAAATCTTTTTTTAATTGAATTTTTTTTTTATTCTTGCATGGGTTTTTTTCTTTTTTTTAAAGTAAATCCTTTTTTTATTGAATACACTTGTTTTTATAATTTTATCTTTTTTATTTGTTTTTGTTTTTTTTTTACTTACAAATCGTTTTTTAATCATTTATTTTTTATACTTGGGAATCGGTTTTTAGTTAGAGAAACATTTTTTAATTTAAGAAATTTGTTTTTCTCTTGTGATCGTTTTTAATTGAAGACAATCATTGTTTTGCTTGCATGTGTTTTTTTTTGTTTTGTTTTTTTACATGCACAAATAGTTTTTTACTTGAGGAAAATAGCTTTTATACTTGAAGAAAATTGTTGTTATACTGCAGGAATTATTTTCTTCACTAATAATTAGTATATTCTACATTTCCTGAACACCCTGCAAATCCTGTTCTACACCTGTACCACCTGTATCTACCTGCATCACCCTCCACAATATGGCCACCAGCCATCTTGTTTCAAGGTGTTCCTATTTACTCTTCTCTGCTCACACGTTGTTATCATTACGTCATGCCTTTGCACCTGTGTGACCCCGCCCCCTTGTCCAAATCCCCCCAAACTTGTCCCAATCATGTGTTTGTCTGACTATTATATTTTGAATGTTATTAAAGGATTAAAATATGAGTTAAAAAAAAAAAAGAAAGAAAGAAAAAAAAAAGAAGAAAATACTTAGTAATATACTGCTAAAAAAAAAACATATGACACATGTTCATAAAGAGATTGCGTTGCCATAGCGACGCGTCCTAGGTGCGGTGAGGCTCCGAGACGTCAGGTGACGTGCGGCTCAGAGACGTCACGTCATAGCGCTGTGTGCGTTTGAATGAAAGGCAGCGTGCTCTGATTGGTTGATGCTGACTGACGTCACGAGCCTAGAAGTTGGTGGTAGTGATGTGATGTTCGACATTAGGATGTTGCCTCTTTGCACATCTTCAAAATGTAACAACTTTGACATCTTCATCATTGCTTGTTTGGCCAACAGCAATTATTCAACTATGACAACATGTTTTATTTCAGCATGCAACTGACAATGTTCGTGGCCAGGGAAGCAACCTATGACAAAATAAATATATGTTTCTGTTCCGCAATATTAATACAGTAGCCTGAAAGAAATGTCATAGAAGCCATTTGTATTTCTAAATAAATTTCGGGGATGGACGACATTTATTTTAGCTCGGTAGGTATAACATTCGTCTGCCATGCGGTCTATGAGGGTTCGACTCCCGGTCAGACCTGCCAATTTGTGAAATGTCTTGATTATTTTGTCAATGAGCTTTGTTAATTTATGACTTAACTATAGACTTATTCATTTACGTGTAACCAATGTAGTGGTTATACACAGATGTGTGCATCAATATTAGAATCATAAAACGCATTTTTTAAATCCACAAAATAATACATTTTCTAATGTTTCTGAAGAGGGGATGACAATAGCGACACATTTGCAAACGTCACAAACAAAGGAACAATGAAACAAAGAAAGGCATCAAAAAAGCTTTGTTCGTCACTTAAACTTAAAGTGAAATGACTTTTACACGTTTTAAATCAAAGAGTTTTCTGTTTCTTGACAGGAAGTTGTACCAGTGTGTTTTATTTTGACAGTTTTTGTGGAAGTTGCAATGCACGCTGGGAAACTGTACCTCCGGGTCTGGTTGACGAACACAGCATGATGTAACTTGTTGTGTTTTTAGCCTTCATACCCGTCATTAAGCAATGTCTGTACGTAAATAATTGATCAGAAAGCTAAAGCGACAAGATTGCATAACTTTTTATGTGCGTTATCAGAGATCGTTTGTGTGACGAATTAACTGCGGTCTTGTGGATGTGCTTTTGTCGCCATCTAGTGGTTCATTTGGGTTCAACAACCTGCCTGTTTGTCTCACATTCATTTGTAACGTCATTGCGTCATTCTACAATTGTTTATGCAAATTATTAAGACATTGTTTATGCAAATTATTAAGACAAAGTATGTATTGTTTATGCAAATGACGCAGACATGAAAATATAAAGTATTTAAGGTAAAATCATTGTCTTTTGCTTGTTATTGCAGTTTCACTCAGGAGCCAGTTGCATGTGTCAACAATTAAGGATAATAAAGATGCTGTGATCCTCCGAGAAGTAAACATATGAATATGAATATGCTTTATTTTGTACGTGTATTGAATTTGCATATGTGGATCGCTTTTTTGCTTTTGTGTAGACCAGGGGTCACCAACCTTTTTGAAAGCAAGAGCTACTTCTTGGGTACTGATTAATGCGAAGGGCTACCAGTTTGATACACACTTAAATAAATTGCCAGAAATAGCCAATTTGCTCAATTTACCTTTAACTCTATGTTATTATTAATAATTAATGATATTTACACTTAATTGAACGGTTTAAAAGAGGAGAAAACACGAAAAAAATGACAATTAAATTTTGAAACATAGTTTATCTCCAATTTCGACTCTTTAAAATTCAAAATTCAACCGAAAAAAAGAAGAGAAAAACTAGCTAATTCGAATGTTTTTGAAAAAATTAAAAAAATAATTTATGGAGCATCATTAGTAATTTTTCCTGATTAAGATTAATTTTACAATTTTGATGACATGTTTTAAATAGGTTAAAATCCAATCTACACTTTGTTAGAATATACAACAAATTGGACCAAGCTATATTTCTAACAAAGACAAATCATTATTTCTTCTAGATTTTCCAGAACAAAAATTTTAAAAGAAATTCAAAAGACTTTGAAATAAGATTTAAATTTGATTCTACAGATTTTCCAGAATATTTTTTTTGAATTTTAATCATAATAAGTTTGAAGATATATTTCACAAATATTCTTCGTCAAAAAGACAGAAGCTAAAATGAAAAATTAAATTAAAATGTGTTTATTATTCTTTACAATAAAAACAATTAATTTACTTGACCATTGATTTAAATTGTCAGGAAAGAAGAGGAAGGAATTTAAAAGGTAAAAAGGTATATGTGTTTAAAAATCCTAAAATCATTTTTAAGGTTGTATTTTTTCTCTAAAATTAGAAGAAGCAAAGTAAAAAAATTAATGAATTTATTTAAACAAGTGAAGACCAAGTCTTTATAATATTTTCTTGGATTTTCAAATTCTATTTGAGTTTTGTCTCTCTTAGAATTAAAAATGTCGTCGAGCAAAGCGAGACCAGCTTGCTAGTAAATAAATAAAATTTTAAAAATAGAGGCAGCTCACTGGTAAGTGCTGCTATTTGAGCTATTTTTAGAACAGGCCAGCGGGCTACTCATCTGGTCCTTACGGGCTACCTGGTGCCCGCGGGCACCGCGTTGGTGACCCCTGGTGTAGACCTACCACCTACTCAGTGGCCTAGTGGTTAGAGTGTCCGCCCTGAGATCGGTAGGTTGTGAGTTCAAACCCCGGCCGAGTCATACCAAAGACTATAAAAATGGGACCCCATTACATCCCTGCTTGGCACTCAGTATCAAGGGTTGGAATTGGGGGTTAAATCACCAAAAATTATTCCCGGGCGCAGCGCTGCTGCCAACTGCTCCCCTCACCTCCCAGGGGTTGAACAAGGGGATGGGAACTTTAAACCAGATGCACAAATAAATATGACCTACACACTCCCCTATTGCACTGATAATAGATCAGTATCTACATCGGGGCAAGGTCATTAAACTCCATTGATACAATAAAATAAGCAGCTAGCGCGGTCTTTCAGATTAACTGGATAAATTAGCATTAGCTAATACAATGCTAGCGTGCGTTCTCTCTGTAAAGATATGTATTGTTTTGGTGCATATAATGCATATAATGCTCTGTGACCCAGACCGCTCTGGCTGCAGTGTCCTCTGCTGGTTGTTCAGGGGTGTGTAGGTCACATTTATTTGTGCATCTGGTTTGTGGTAGAAATGTCTCTTCGACACAAAAGCAAAAAAGCAATCCACAAATGCAAATTCAATACAAATACAAAATCAAGCATATTTAAATTAAAATCTCAAAAATATATTTAAATACACGTTTATTTATAAAAAAAAATATTACTCACATTTTTATATTTATACATTTTATTTGTATGTTTTCAAATCTAAAAATTTACAAATATGCGTTTATTTATACAAATTATTTGTATATCACATTTATATTTGTATATTAATATATGCATATGTATTAACATCATATTGATATATATAAGTTGATGTGGGACAATTGTACTTCCATAAGAGAGCTCAAAATTCACATTTCAGAACATAAAATAAAGATTAGGAATTGTGATATCTAATCCTCTGTAGCAAGACACTTTAATAGTGCTGGACATGATGTACAGTATGATATACAGTATGTTCATTGAGGGTTTGGAAGAAGTGAAACCTTTGAGGAGAGGAGGAGACAAAATGTTTTACTGCATTATGATGCATTTTGGATACACACGTTACAAACTGATTACCCTAAAGGGATGAAGGAGGAGGTGCTTTTGGTATGTTTTCTATGAAGTTGTCTATATGCATATCATGAACTTCATATAGATTTGTTTTTGTGGATTGATGTAAGTATTATATCATATATAGAGGGAGCTATAGCTAATCTAGCGCTTTATATTTTTCACTGTGCTGATGAGCTATTTTATTATAATGGTTGTCCACACATTTTTGTATTACTTTATTTTACCTATGATACTGTCTGATTTATTGAATCATTTTCTTTTTTTGTCTATTTGTGTACTTTCATGTTTGAAGTTGTTCTTGATTTATTATATCCAAATGATTGACCACAGCTGTGACTGGTCACTGTGGATCCGGCCCGCCAGCGTCCAAAATCCTGCCCACAGGAAGTCCCAAGTTAAAACACACACATATATATATATATATATATCA
>NC_084737.1:17588794-17593794 GCF_033978785.1 Entelurus aequoreus
CGAGAATTGTGTTTAATCAAGAATCGGTTTGGATTGAGAATAGAGTTTCATTGAGAATGGGTTTGAATACAGAATTGATTTGAATCAAGAATCATGTTTAATCAAGAATTGGTTTGAATCCAGAATTGGTCTAAATCGAGAATCGGTTCGCATCGAGAATCGGGTTTCATTGAGAATTGGTTTGAATGGAGAATTGGTTTAGATCGAGACTCGGTTTTAATCAAGAATTGGTTTGGATTGAGAATAATTTTGAATCAACAATTGGTTTCAATCAAGACTCAGTTTTGAATCGAGAAATGGTTTGGATCGAGAATCTTTCTGAATTGAAAATCGGTTTGAGTCAAGAATCATGTTGAATCGAGAATCGTGTTTCATCGAGAATTGGTTTGGATTGAGAATCTTTCTGAATTGAAAATCGGTTTGAATCAAGAATCATGTTGAATCAAGAACTGGTTTGAATCGGGACTCGGTTTGAATCAAGAATTGGTTTGGATTGTGAATTGGTTTGGATCAAGAATCTTTCTGAATTGAATAATGGTTTGAATCAAGAATCATGTTGGATCAAGAATTGGTTTGGATTGAGAATTGGTTTGGATCGAGAATCTTTCTGAATTGAATAACGGTTTGAATCAAGAATCATGTTGAATCAAGAATTGATTTGAATCGAGACTCGGTTTGGATCGAGAATTGAGTCGAATTGAGAATTGGTTTGAATCCAGAATTGGTCTGAATCAAGAATCGATTTGGATCGAGAATCGTGTTACGAGAATTGGTTTAGATCGAGACTCGGTTTTAATCCAGAATTGGTTTGGACTGAGAATCACGTTAAAACAACAATTGGTTTGAATCGAGACTCGGTTTGAATCGAGAAATGGTTTGGATCGAGAATCTTTCTGAATTGAAAATCGGTTTGAATCAAGAATCACGTTGAATCAAGAATTGTGTTGAATCGAGAATTGGTTTGAATCCAGAGAATCGGTTTGGATCGAGAATCGTGTTTCATCGAGAATTGGTTTGGATCGAGAATCTTTCTGAATTGAAAATCGGTTTGAATCAAGAATTGGTTTGAATCAAGAATTGGTTTGAATCGAGACTCGGTTTGAACAGAGAATTGGTTTGGATTGAGAATTGGTTTGGATCGAGAATCTTTCTGAATTGAATAACGGTTTGAATCAAGAATCATGTTGAATCAAGAATTGGTGTGAATCGAGACTCGGTTTGGATCGAGAATCGAGTTGAATTGAGAATTGGTTTGAATCCAGCATTGGTCTGAATCGAGAATCGGTTGGGATCGACAATCGTGTTTAATCGAGAATGGGTTTGAATCCAGAATTGGTTTGAATCCAGAATCAGCTTGAGTCAAGAATAATGTTGAATTGAGAATCGGTTTGAATCAAGAATCGGTTCTGAATGGAATGGTCACCCCAGGACTAGGATGGAATCGTTAGCTGCCCAAAGATTCTATTGTTGTTGTTTTCTGTTTCCTGTAAACAAATGTCATATAGACCAGGTTAAAAAAGTAATAATAATAATAATTATAATAAAAAAGATCTGCAATAACACTCTGGACGTCACATGACCTCCAGCAGCTCCACACTGAAGACACTTGCAGATGTTTGTGCTCCAAACATCTGCATGTCCCTGACAGTGTGCCAGACCTCTGACCTGCGCAATTCTCACAAAGTCTGAAGGACGGGACTCCTTCCAATCGTTCGAATCGTCATCGAGGACGTGGATCAAAGATGTCCCCGGGAAACCGTGAGAGGAACCCGCGGCAGACGTTTGGCACTTGAGGAACGCCGCGGTTCCAATTTTGGGAATTTCTTGTTTGGCTTCTGAGGAGAATTCTGGAGGTCAGCGATCTGGGTTTCAGCCGAGAAGTCGGCGAGAAGCAGAAAGTTCTCTCGGCGACTCATTTTCATGCAGGCATTAATGAACTATTCCTAGGAATAATAAATGTTCTTGTGGAACAAACATCAGATAAATAATAAAAGTCCATATTAGTCCTCTATGTCATCAAAGTGCAGCGGTAAACAAACAAACAACAAAAAAAATACATGTGGAAAAAATAAGCCACGCCTCCTCTGGCTTCTCATTGGTGGATCAAATGACAGGAAGAAGCCATGAAACCAATAAAAAGTGTAGTAACACATGATGGCCACAAGTAGTGTCGGAAACTACTTTCAAACTTTTTCTACTAAAACACCTTTTATTTTGACCCAGGACTCGAACCCACGAGACACGCAACGCAGCGCCTCAAAACCAACACTGAGGACATTTTGAACTACTTTGCCTTATAATTCCATAACAATTCCTTTATATCTTACATGCCCCCTCCCTCCCCCGTAGAGGGGCGGTCCTACATCGAAGGTGGGAGGAGCCTATCAGACGACACGTTATTAGATAGATAGATAGTACTTTATGGATTCCTTCGGGAGAGTTCCCTCAGGAAAATTTAAATTCCAGCAGCAGTGTACAGAATCGTACGGAGCCCCTAAAGGGACATGGGGGAAAAATATTTTTTTATAATTAATTTTTTAATTTTTTTTAGACATGTAACTCGACATGTGCGCACGAGAAACTTTTTATAAAGTAAAAAAAAAAAAAAATTTTTAATTTTTAATTTGTATTTTTTTTAGACATGTATCTCGTGCGCACGAGAAACTTTCTCTTTATCACATGTCTAAAAAAAAATAAAAAAATAAAAATTATTAATTTAATTTTTTTTTTTTTATAACTTTATAAAAAGTTTCTTGTGCGCACGAGATAGTTTCTCGTGCGCACGAGATAGTTTCTCATGCGCACGAGATACATGTCTAAAAAAAAATTAAAAGAATAAAAATAATTAATTAAATCTTTTTTTTTTATAACTTTATAAAAAGTTTCTTGTGCGCACGAGATAGTTTCTCATGCGCACGAGATACATGTCTAAAAAAAAATTAAAAGAATAAAAATAATTAATTAAATCTTTTTTTTTTATAACTTTATAAAAAGTTTCTTGTGCGCACGAGATAGTTTCTCATGCGCACGAGATACATGTCTAAAAAAAAATTAAAAGAATAAAAATAATTAATTAAATCTTTTTTTTTTATAACTTTATAAAAAGTTTCTTGTGCGCACGAGATAGTTTCTCGTGCGCACGAGATACATGTCTAAAAAAAAAAAAAAAAAAAAAAAAATTATAAAAAAAAAAAATTCCCCTATGTCCCTTAAGGGGTTCCGTAGAGTCGAGATCGAATATAAAAATAAAATAATATAAAAAATAAAAAAAAAGGACGCACATACAGGAAATACTTCAAGTGAATAGTTACGTTTATGCTCAAGCAGGGCTGAAGATGATGTGCTTTAAGTCTTTTTTTCCCCAAACGCTGGCAGGATCCTGCAAGATCAATAAGTTCGTCTTAAGAATATAGAATCATTTTGTACGTAGAAAAAAATTGCAAAATTTGCTGAATCTTGCAGGAATCCTAACGTCAACCCTGCTTTGTACATTTTTTTTTGCATCAAGAACATGAAAGTTGATGATCGTAAACAAAAACTAACTTCACTTCGTAACAAAACACACACAATTTAAAGCTTCTGTGGCAACACCCACCCACACGCACGCACATACACACCAGGGGGTGAAACACACGTTACCTTCCATCATCTGACAGCCGATGCGGTCGTCATGGCGACCAAGATGATGGACCGTAGGACAAAACAGGTTACGTGTGTGAGTTATTAGGCACTTTTTTGCCAAGCATATTTATAATTTGTGACTTTCTTCTCTTCATTTCTGCTTTTTTTCTCCTTCTTTCAAAGTCAACTGCTCGCTTGTCATTTTAATAACGACAAATGTTTTTTTTGCAATTTGTCTCTCGTCTTTTTGGAGATTTGATGAACTGAAGAACATTTTGCTTACAGACGCAAATATCATCTCCGTCGTGTGTTGTTGCTATAGGCAACGCACTCTGGACCAGTGGCGCTTGGTACGCGCGCGCACGCAAACACGAGCCAGAATGTCCCTAAAGAGCCTGAATACATCTTGAGCGACTACAGTCCACATGCCGAGTCGGTCTACTGCCGCCCACACCTGGAAAGCATGTAGGACACACCCGTGTAGAACACACTTGTGTATAACACACCTGTGCAGGACACACCTGTGTAGAACACACCTGTACAGGTATACGTGTGCAGGACACACCTGTGCAGGACACACCTGTGTAGAACACACTTGTACAGGACACACCTGTGCAGGACACACCTGTACAGGACACACCTGTGCAGGACACACCTGTACAGGACACACCTGTGTAGAACACACCTGTACAGGTATACGTGTGCAGGACACACCTGTGCAGGACACACCTGTGCAGAACACACCCGTGCAGAACACACCTGTGCAGGACATACCTGCGTAGAACACACCTGTACAGGACACATCTGCGTAGAACACACCGGTACAGGACACACCTGTGTAGAATACACCTGTACAGGACACACCTGTGCAGGACACACCTGTGCAGAATACACTTGTACAGGACATACACACCTGTGCAGGACACACCTGTGCAGGACACACCTGCGCTCTGCAAGCGTGACACGAGCGGATGTTAGTCAAACAAAAGTCATGAAGGCGGACCAGAAAGCAAAGCGAGCTTTTTTTAAACACTAAGAAAAGTGGGCGTGGCCAACAAGCCCCGCCTCCCTTCAGTCGCAGTAGATCTTGTACTTCTCGCTGCAGAAGACGCCGGGACCTCCCACAATGCTGGCGGGCGCGGCATCGGGCCGCTCTGCGGCGCGGGCGAGGAGCGGCATGGCGTTGGCAGCGGCGGCAGCGGCAGCGGCGGCGGCGGCGGCGGACGCCCTGTGGCGAGCCTTGGAACGGGCGGCGGCGGCGCCCGTGCGGCGCGACTGCTCGTGGTGGAATTCCAGGTCCTCCAGACGCTGCGTGAGGGCCAACTTCTGCTGGATGGCCATCCTGAGCAGAGAGTTGAGGGTCTTCTTCTCGTCCTCCG
>NC_084737.1:17598794-17613794 GCF_033978785.1 Entelurus aequoreus
TTCTCTTTGGAATCCCTGAAGATTAGTGAGTGCAACAGACCTCCTTAGCCCCGCCCCCTTCACACACACACACACACACACACACACACACACACACACACACACACACACACACACACACACACACACACACACACACACACACACACACACACACACACACACACACACACACACACACACACACACACACAGATGAAAAACAAAACATGAGCGACATGTTTCCATGGTTACCAGTTAAAATACTTTGTTCTCCATAGTCCTTATTTACATAAAGTGGTATTGTTACTATTATTATTATTATTATTATTATTATTATTATTATTATTATTATCAGTATTATTATCATCAGTATTATTATTATTATTATTATTATTATTAGGCTGTAAAGTACCTGACGTGCCCCAGACAGGGACTACAATTGTGAAGGGAAGTGGGAACATAGTGAGAACATACTGAGAAGTAGTGAGAACATAGTGAGAACATGGTAGGAACATAGTGGGAACATAGTGGGAACATAGTGAGAACATAGTGGGAATATGGTGGGAACATAGTGGGAACACAGTGAGAACATAGTGGGAACATAGTGGGAACATAGTGAGAACATAGTGGGAACATACTGAGAACATAGTGAGAACATAGTGAGAATATGGTGGGAACATAGTGGTAACACAGTGAGAACATAGTGGGAACATAGTGAGAACATAATGAGAACATAGTGGGAATATGGTGGGAACATAGTGGGAACACAGTGAGAACATAGTGAGAACATACTGAGAAGTAGTGAGAACATAGTGAGAACATGGTAGGAACATAGTGGGAACATAGTGAGAACATAGTGGGAATATGGTGGGAACATAGTGGGAACACAGTGAGAACATAGTGGGAACATAGTGAGAACATAGTGGGAACATAGTGAGAACATAGTGAGAATATGGTGGGAACATAGTGGTAACACAGTGAGAACATAGTGGGAACATAGTGAGAACATAATGAGAACATAGTGGGAATATGGTGGGAACATAGTGGGAACACAGTGAGAACATAGTGAGAACATGGTGGGAACATAGTGGGAACATATTGGGAATATAGTGGGAACATAGTGGAAACATAATTGGAACAAAGTGGGAACATGGTGGGAACATGGTGGGAACATAGTGGGAACATGGTGGAAACATGCTGGGAACATAGTGGGAACATAGTGGAAACACAGTGAGAACATAGTGGGAATAAGGTGGGAACATAGTGGGAACACAGTGAGAACATAGTGGGAACATAGTGAGAACATAGTGAGAACATAGTGGGAATATGGTGGGAACATAGTGGTAACACAGTGAGAACATAGTGGGAACATAGTGAGAACATAGTGGGAATATGGTGGGAACATAGTGGTAACACAGTGAGAACATAGTGGGAACATAGTGAGAACATAATGAGAACATAGTGGGAATATGGTGGGAACATAGTGGGAACACAGTGAGAACATAGTGAGAACATAGTGGGAACATAGTGGGAACATATTGGGAATATAGTGGGAACATAGTGGAAACATAATTGGAACAAAGTGAGAACATAGTGGGAACATAGTGAGAACATAGTGAGAACATAGTGGGAATATGGTGGGAACATAGTGGTAACACAGTGAGAACATAGTGGGAACATAGTGAGAACATAATGAGAACATAGTGAGAACATAGTGGGAACATAGCGGGAACACAGTGAGAACATAGTGAGAACATGGTGGGAACATAGTGGGAACATATTGGGAATATAGTGGGAACATAGTGGGAACATAGTAGAAACATAATTGGAACAAAGTGGGAACATGGTGGGAACATGGTGGGAACATAGTGGGAACATGGTGGAAACATGCTGGGAACATAGTGGGAACATAGTGGAAACACAGTGAGAACATAGTGAGAACATGGTGGGAACATATTGGGAATATAGTGGGAACATAGTGGAAACATAATTGGAACAAAGTGGGAACATGGTGGGAACATAGTGGAAACATAGTGGAAACATGGTGGGAGCATGCTGGGAACATGGTGGGAACATAATGGAAACAGGGAGAACATAGTGAGAACATAGTGGGAACATAGTGAGAACATAGTGGGAATGTAGTGGGAATGTAGTGGGAACATAGTGAGAACCTAGTCCGAACATAGTGAGAACATGGTGAGAACATGGTGGGAAACTAGTGGGAACATAGTGAGAACATGGTGGGAACATATTGGGAATATAGTGGGAACATAGTGGAAACATAATTGGAACAAAGTGGGAACATGGTGGGAACATAGTGGAAACATAGTGGAAACATGGTGGGAGCATGCTGGGAACATGGTGGGAACATAGTGGAAATAGTGAGAACATAGTCGGAACATAGTGAGAACATGGTGGGAACATGGTGGGAACATGGTGGGAACATAGTGGGAACAGTGAGAACATGGTGGGAAACTAGTGGGAACATATTGAGAACATGGTGGGAACACAGTGGGAACATAGTGGAAACATGGTGGGAACATAGTGAGAACATGGTGGGAACATAGTGGGAATACAGTGGGAACGTAGTGGGAACATAGTGGGAGCATGGTGGGAACATGGTGAGAACGTAGTGGGAACATAATGGGAACATAGTGGGAACATGGTGGGAACATAGTGGGAATATAGTGGGAACATAGTGAGAACATAGTGGGAACATAGTGGGAACATAGTGGGAACATAATGGGAACATAATGGGAACATGGTGGGAACGTAGTGGGAATTTAGTTGGAACATAGTGGGAACATCATGGGAACATGGTGGGAACATAGTGAAAACATAGTGAAAACATAGTGAGAACATAGTGGGAACATAGTGGGAACATAATGGGAACATAGTGGGAACATAGTGGGAACATAATGGGAACACAATGGGAACACAATGGGAACACAGTGGGAACATAGTGGGAACATAGTGGGAACATAATGGGAACATAATGGGAACATAGTGGGAACATAGAGGGAACATAGAGGGAACATAGTGGGAACATAATGGGAACATAATGGGAACATAGTGGGAACATAGTGAGAACATAGTGGGTATATTGTGGGAACATAGTGGGAGCATAATGAGAATGTGGGAACATTGCGTCTTACCGTGTGGCAAACATGGCTCGCAGGGAAGAGAAGGTTGCGGCGTCCTCCTTCAGAGTTTTCAAATCGTTCCTCAGTTTCATCACGGTCTCCGTCACCATGGCCTTCTCGTTCTCGTACTTGCTCTTCAGGTTGGCCAAAGCAACTTCAGCGGTCTGCGGGCGGCAAGAAGAGGGAAAGTCGTCAGGGACGATTGACACGATCGTTGATTATTGATGTGATCATGAATGATGTCGTGGTGGAAGTTCATCCACCTGGCGTAGGACCAAGGCCAAGGAAGTCGGGTTAGTGAGCTAACACAGAGGCGGCTAATGGCCTGCATAGCAGCCGTGGGACGATCTTTGTGAAAGAGATCTTGATCTCAATGGGTTTTCTTATCTGGTTAAATAAAGGTTCTATCTAACATGACCTGTAACGCCACCACCTGGTACATGTTGGGGTGTGCACTGTATTTTCACACTGGTAAGTTTGAATCAAAGTATGTTTGATTCTGTTTCACACATAGCATTTAGTAGGATGTTAGCATTAGCTAAGCTGCGGGTTATGAACAGTGTATCTATTCGTGGATCAATAACTGGGAATGCTTTAAATACATTATTGCACAGAGTATTTCGGACTTGAACTATAGTTGGAAACAGATTTGTCCAGGAGACCCCAAGTGACAAGTCCTGTTGACTTACTTCTGAAAGGACGACAGTTTTCTCTTTCTAATGTAAAACTCCGAGGTCTTGCACAGACCCAAAGTCGGTTTGGTTTGTCCGTGAGCCTATTCCAAAACTCAGTTGACGACCAAGATACAGAACACGTATATCGGAGGTGCTCATATGGATCGGTTCTGTCAATTGTATTTATTTGTTCGAGGTAGCGAGCCTTTGGAACAGGGTCCAGTTTCCAGTCTCCCTACAGTCCCTTGATTTTTTACTTTCGCACCATCCACTTTAATCCAATGTGTTGCTCTCTCTCACAATACCGCTAGTTGACTACAACCATGGAAACAAAAGCAACAATGGCTACCCACAATGCATTGCAAAATCACTTGACCTTTTCGAGCCCTACTAAGAGCAGCACAGTTAGACTATAGATAGCGGGTAAATATATTTATGAAGGAATCAGTCATTTTTGATGTGGTTAAAACAATCTAAAGCTGATTTGACAATCCTTAGAACCAATTCATTATTATTCGACTAATCGTTAAGAAACTAATGAAAATAGTGGTGAGTTTCAACCAAAGTCTTAAGTGTCTTTGTCCTGAGACACATATCAAAAAGGACTTTGAAGAGACAAGCAGATGGAATGTTAGCTCCAGACCTTCTCTGACTTTAGGTCTGAAACAGCTGAAATCCTTGAAATAGACACCAGCCTCACCTCCTGTTTCTGTCCTTCAAGGCACCCTGACAAATGTTTGGGTATGGAATTATCTGACAGCAAACTGACCTGCTTGTTGGCTTTCAGCACGGTCCTCAGAGTAGCAATCTGCTCCCTCTTGGTGCTGAGCAGGGACTTGAGCTTCAGGATCTCCTCCATGCAGGCCTCCTTGTCCTTGTCGGCCACCGTGCACAGCTCCAGAGAGGCCACCCTCTGGCGCGACAACTCCGTGGTGCGGTCCACGGCTAGCTGCAAGTGCTTGATCTGGTCTCGGATGATGGCCACCAGGTTGTAGATGTTCATGGGCTCGCGGCGGTGGTCCGACACGGGAGAAGACAGGGAGGAGCCGGGTGACAGGGAACCGTCGCTGAGATCGTTTCTCAGAGGCTCTGGGAAGAGGCCCTTGGTGAGCAGGATGGGAGAGCGCCGTCCGCGTCCTTCCGGGCTGCTGTGCCCGCCTTTGCCCTCCTTGTAGAAATCCAGCATGACGCGGTTGGGGGTCTCGTTGTTGCACATGCACACGTGGTTGTAGAGGGTCGCTAGTTCTTCGCTGAATGTGACCAGCTCGTCCTGAGCCACACTCAGACTGCCCTGAGACTCGCCGGCGACGTCGCTAAGCTGATGGCAAAGTGACAAACATACAGTACATAGTTACGTCAAAATATAAGCGAACCTAAGCATTTGTTGGAAAGTTACGTCAAGATATGAGGGGGCTCAAACATTTGTCGGAAAGTTATGTCAAAACATGAAGGAGCCCAAACATTTGTCAGAAAGTTACGTCAAAACATGAGGGGGCCGAAACATTTGTCGGAAAGTTACGTCAAAAATGAAGGATTCCAAACATTTGTCGGAAAGTTACGTCAAAACATGAAGGATCCCAAGCATTTGTCGGAAAGTTACGTCAAAACATGAGGGAACTCAAACATTTGTCGGAAAGTTACGTCAGGATATGAGGAGGCTCAAACATTTGTCGGAAAGTTACGTCAAAAAATGAAGGAGCCCAAACATTTGTCAGAAAATTACGTCAAAACAAGAGGGGGCCCAAATATTTGTCGGAAAGTTATGTCAAAAATTAAGGATTCCAAATATTTGTCGGAAAGTTACGTCAAAACATAAAGGATCCCAAGCATTTGTCGGAAAGTTACGTCAAAACATGAGGGGGCCCAAACATTTCTTGGAAAGTTTTGTCAAAATATGAGGGAACCCTAACATTTGTCGGAAAGTTACGTCAAAATATGAGGGAACCCAAAAATTTGTGGGAAAGTTACGTTAAAATGTGAGGGAACCCAAACATTTGTGGGAAAGTTACGTCAAAATATGAGGGAACCCAGACATTTGGCGGAAAGTTACGTCAAAACATGAGGGGGCCCAAATATTTGTTGGAAAGTTACGTGAAAATATGAGGGAATTTAAACATTTGTCGGAAAGTTATGTCAAAATATGAGAGAACCCAAACATTTTTTGGAAAGTTACGTCAAAATATGAGATAGCCCAAACATTTGTCGGAAAGTTACGTCAAAATATGAGGGAACCCAACATTTGTTGGAAAGTTACGCCAAAATATGAGGGAACTCAAACATTTTTTGGAAAGTTAGGTCAAAATATGAGGGAACCCACATTTTTTTTGGAAAGTTACGTCAAAATATGAGGGAACCCAAACATTTTTTGGAAAGTTACGTCAAAATATGAGATAACCCAAACATTTGTCGGAAAGTTATGTCAAAATATGAGGGAACCCAAACATTTGTGGGAAAGTTACGTCAAAATATGAGGGGACCCAAACATTTGTTGGAGAGTTACGTCAAAACATGAGGGAGCCCAAACATTTGTCGGAAAGTTACATCAAAACATGAGGGAGCCCAAACATTTGTCGGAAAGTCACGTCAAAATATGAGGGAACCCAAACATGTCGGGAAGTTACGTCAAAACATGAAGGAGCACAAACATCTGTCGGAAAGTTACTTCAAAAATGAGGGATCCCAAACATTTGTTGGAAAGTTATGTCAAAAGATGAGAAGCCTAACATTTGTCGGAAAGTTACGTCAAAATATGAGGGAACCCAAACATTTGTCGGAAAGTTACGTCAAAATATGAGGGAACCCAAAAATTTGTCGGAAAGTTACGTCAAAATATGAGGGAACCCAAACTTTTCTCGGAAAGTTACATCAAAATATGAGGGAACCCAAACATTTGTTGGAAAGTTACGTTAAAACATGAGGGAACCCAAACATTTCGGAAAGTTACGTCAAAATATGAGGGGGCCCAAACATTTCGGAAAGTTACGTCAAAATATGAGGGGGCCCAATAATTTTTCGGAAAGTTACGCCAAAACATGAAGGTGCACAAACATCTGTCGGAAAGTTACGTCAAAACACGAGGGGGCCCAAAAATTTGTCGGAAAGTTACGTCAAAAGATGAAGGGGCCCAAACATTTGTTGGAAAGTTACGTCAAAATAAAGAATGAAGAAGCCCAAACATTTGTCAGAAAGTTACATCAAAACATGAGGGAACCCAAACATTTGTTGGAAAGTTACGTCAAAACATGAGGGAACCCAAACATTTCGGAAAGTTACGTCAAAATATGAGGGGGCCCAATCATTTTTCGGAAAGTTACGCCAAAACATGAAGGAGCCAAAAAATCTGTCGGAAAGTTACTTCAAAAATGAGGGATCCCAAACATTTGTCGGAAAGCTACGTCAAAACATGAGGGAGCCCAAACATTTGTCGGAAAGTTACGTCAAAATATGAGGGAACCCAAACATTTGTCGGAAAGTTACGTCAATATATGAGGGAACCCAAACATTTGTCGGAAAGTTACGTCAAAATATGAGGGAACTCAAACATTTGTCGGAAAGTTACGTCAAAATATGAGGGAACCCAAACATTTGTCGGAAAGTTACGTCAAAATATGAGGGAACCCAAACATTTTTTGGAAAGTTACATCAAAATATGAGGTAACCCAAACATTTGTCAGAGAGTTACGTCAAAATATGAGGGAACCCAAACATTCGTGGGAAGGTTAGGTGAAAATATGAGGGAACCCAAACATTTGTTGGAGAGTTACGTCAAAACATGAGGGAGCCCGAACATTTGCCGGAAAGTTACATCAAAACATGAGGGAGCCCAAACATTTGTCGGAAATGTATGCCAAAATATGAGGGAACCCAAACATTTGTCGGAAAGTTACGTCAAAATATGAGGGAACCCAAACATTTGTCGGAAAGTTACGTCAAAATATGAGGGAACCCAAACATTTGTCGGAAAGTTACGTCAAAATATGAGGGAACCCAAACTTTTCTCGGAAAGTTACATCAAAATATGAGGGAACCCAAACATTTGTTGGAAAGTTACGTCAAAACATGAGGGAACCCAAACATTTCGGAAAGTTACGTCAAAATATGAGGGAACCCAATCATTTGCCGGAAAGTTACATCAAAAGATGAGGGAGCCCAAACATTTGTCGGAAATGTATGCCAAAATATGAGGGAAACATTTGTCGGAAAGTTACGTCAAAATATGAGGGAACCCAAACATGTCGGGAAGTTATGTCAAAACATGAAGGAGCCCAAACATTTGTCAGAAAGTTACGTCAAAACATGAGGGGGCCGAAACATTTGTCGGAAAGTTACGTCAAAAATGAAGGATTCCAAACATTTGTCGGAAAGTTACGTCAAAACATGAAGGATCCCAAGCATTTGTCGGAAAGTTACGTCAAAACATGAGGGAACTCAAACATTTGTCGGAAAGTTACGTCAGGATATGAGGAGGCTCAAACATTTGTCGGAAAGTTACGTCAAAAAATGAAGGAGCCCAAACATTTGTCAGAAAATTACGTCAAAACAAGAGGGGGCCCAAATATTTGTCGGAAAGTTATGTCAAAAATTAAGGATTCCAAATATTTGTCGGAAAGTTACGTCAAAACATAAAGGATCCCAAGCATTTGTCGGAAAGTTACGTCAAAACATGAGGGGGCCCAAACATTTCTTGGAAAGTTTTGTCAAAATATGAGGGAACCCTAACATTTGTCGGAAAGTTACGTCAAAATATGAGGGAACCCAAAAATTTGTGGGAAAGTTACGTTAAAATGTGAGGGAACCCAAACATTTGTGGGAAAGTTACGTCAAAATATGAGGGAACCCAGACATTTGGCGGAAAGTTACGTCAAAACATGAGGGGGCCCAAATATTTGTTGGAAAGTTACGTGAAAATATGAGGGAATTTAAACATTTGTCGGAAAGTTATGTCAAAATATGAGAGAACCCAAACATTTTTTGGAAAGTTACGTCAAAATATGAGATAGCCCAAACATTTGTCGGAAAGTTACGTCAAAATATGAGGGAACCCAACATTTGTTGGAAAGTTACGCCAAAATATGAGGGAACTCAAACATTTTTTGGAAAGTTAGGTCAAAATATGAGGGAACCCACATTTTTTTTGGAAAGTTACGTCAAAATATGAGGGAACCCAAACATTTTTTGGAAAGTTACGTCAAAATATGAGATAACCCAAACATTTGTCGGAAAGTTATGTCAAAATATGAGGGAACCCAAACATTTGTGGGAAAGTTACGTCAAAATATGAGGGGACCCAAACATTTGTTGGAGAGTTACGTCAAAACATGAGGGAGCCCAAACATTTGTCGGAAAGTTACATCAAAACATGAGGGAGCCCAAACATTTGTCGGAAAGTCACGTCAAAATATGAGGGAACCCAAACATGTCGGGAAGTTACGTCAAAACATGAAGGAGCACAAACATCTGTCGGAAAGTTACTTCAAAAATGAGGGATCCCAAACATTTGTTGGAAAGTTATGTCAAAAGATGAGAAGCCTAACATTTGTCGGAAAGTTACGTCAAAATATGAGGGAACCCAAACATTTGTCGGAAAGTTACGTCAAAATATGAGGGAACCCAAAAATTTGTCGGAAAGTTACGTCAAAATATGAGGGAACCCAAACTTTTCTCGGAAAGTTACATCAAAATATGAGGGAACCCAAACATTTGTTGGAAAGTTACGTTAAAACATGAGGGAACCCAAACATTTCGGAAAGTTACGTCAAAATATGAGGGGGCCCAAACATTTCGGAAAGTTACGTCAAAATATGAGGGGGCCCAATAATTTTTCGGAAAGTTACGCCAAAACATGAAGGTGCACAAACATCTGTCGGAAAGTTACGTCAAAACACGAGGGGGCCCAAAAATTTGTCGGAAAGTTACGTCAAAAGATGAAGGGGCCCAAACATTTGTTGGAAAGTTACGTCAAAATAAAGAATGAAGAAGCCCAAACATTTGTCAGAAAGTTACATCAAAACATGAGGGAACCCAAACATTTGTTGGAAAGTTACGTCAAAACATGAGGGAACCCAAACATTTCGGAAAGTTACGTCAAAATATGAGGGGGCCCAATCATTTTTCGGAAAGTTACGCCAAAACATGAAGGAGCCAAAAAATCTGTCGGAAAGTTACTTCAAAAATGAGGGATCCCAAACATTTGTCGGAAAGCTACGTCAAAACATGAGGGAGCCCAAACATTTGTCGGAAAGTTACGTCAAAATATGAGGGAACCCAAACATTTGTCGGAAAGTTACGTCAATATATGAGGGAACCCAAACATTTGTCGGAAAGTTACGTCAAAATATGAGGGAACTCAAACATTTGTCGGAAAGTTACGTCAAAATATGAGGGAACCCAAACATTTGTCGGAAAGTTACGTCAAAATATGAGGGAACCCAAACATTTTTTGGAAAGTTACATCAAAATATGAGGTAACCCAAACATTTGTCAGAGAGTTACGTCAAAATATGAGGGAACCCAAACATTCGTGGGAAGGTTAGGTGAAAATATGAGGGAACCCAAACATTTGTTGGAGAGTTACGTCAAAACATGAGGGAGCCCGAACATTTGCCGGAAAGTTACATCAAAACATGAGGGAGCCCAAACATTTGTCGGAAATGTATGCCAAAATATGAGGGAACCCAAACATTTGTCGGAAAGTTACGTCAAAATATGAGGGAACCCAAACATTTGTCGGAAAGTTACGTCAAAATATGAGGGAACCCAAACATTTGTCGGAAAGTTACGTCAAAATATGAGGGAACCCAAACTTTTCTCGGAAAGTTACATCAAAATATGAGGGAACCCAAACATTTGTTGGAAAGTTACGTCAAAACATGAGGGAACCCAAACATTTCGGAAAGTTACGTCAAAATATGAGGGAACCCAATCATTTGCCGGAAAGTTACATCAAAAGATGAGGGAGCCCAAACATTTGTCGGAAATGTATGCCAAAATATGAGGGAAACATTTGTCGGAAAGTTACGTCAAAATATGAGGGAACCCAAACATGTCGGGAAGTTACGTCAAAACATGAAGGAGCCCAAACATCTGTCGGAAAGTTACGTCAAAACATGAGGGGCGACAAACATTTGTCGGAAAGTTACGACAAAACATGAGGGGCGACAAACATTTGTCGGAAAGTTACATCAAAAATGAAGGAGCCCAAACATTTTTCGGAAAGTTACGTCAAAAATGAAGAAGCCCAAACATTATTCGCAAAGTTACGCCATTAGAGTAGTCATTTGCTTGAACGCACCTTGCGCAGCTCCTTCTCCAGCTTCACTTTCTCCTCCTTCTCCAGACCACTGGTCTTCTCCAGAGAGCTCAGCTTCTCTCCCAGTGAGCTGACATGGTTCTCCAGCCGCGTGCGCTCCTCTTGGTAACGCGACTGACAAGTCTGGTATTCTGCCTTCAGGGTCTTCAGTTCCTCCTTCAGTTCCCCGGCTTCTGACACGGCCACCTAAGAAGGCAGAGATCACGCTAACTGAACCTGGACCAGAAGTTGTTGGGCCTCAGCTCTCCCAGTCTTGGTACCTTGTACTTGCACTCCAGGATCTCCGGTCCGTTGATGTCCACCTCGTAGTAGTCTCCGTCCTCGTTGCTATCACGTTCCTTCTCGTTGTCCAGGGCCGACTGGCGCTCCTTGCTGGCCTGAAGCTTCCGGATGGCGTTGAGGTTCTCGGTCAGGCGGTTTACCTTCTCCTGGTGGTGAGACAGAGCACCGTTGGCCTGCTCCAGTTGTTTCTGGGAGTCCTGCAGGGTGGAGAGCAGGTTCACCTTCTCGCGTTCCATCTGAAGACAAACATTAACAACAGTTAATGACTGACAAACACAAAGATTTTTTTTTTAACCTTAAAGGGGAAATGCACTTTTTTAAAATTTTATTCAGAAGTTTGGAAGGGTCTCAGTCATGAAAATGTAAAAAAATAAGTCATATATTATTATTAATTTTTATTATTCAACGCTTACATCTATAGATCAACTTTAGGTTTATCTGTCAATATAAAGTATTTTTGTATGTACTATGTCCATTTTGTCAAATAAAACCCTGTTTTTTAACAGCAAAACACAAAGTATGCAATCATTTCTCCTCAAAAAATATTTGGAATTGTAATATTTGATGTGAAGTAATTGGAGCCCTAATTGACCTTATTGATGACAATAAAAGTTTTTAGAAAATAGAAAATCCCACTGAAACTCTTGGGTATCCAAAAGAGCGCCCCGATCATAAAAGTGCTAAAAATAAGTCATATTTTTTAATTTTTACTTTCAATACTTAAATCTCTAGATCTACTTCAGATGTATCCGGCATTTTATACATTTTTTATGTTTTATTTTTTTGTTTTATGCCCTTTTTGTCAAAAATTTTTTTTTTAAAATTGCAAACACAAAATATGCAATCTTTTCCCCTCAAAAACTATTTGAAATTGTAATATTTGATGTGAAGTAATCGGAGCCCCAAATGGGTCAATAATTGATAACAACATTGATTTTAATTCATTATTATTTTTGAGCAATGACAGTTTTTAGAAAAAAAAATCCCACTCAATCTCTTGGGTATCCAAAAGAGAGCCCCGATCATAAAACTGCTAAAAATAAGTCAAATTTTTACATTTTTACTTTCAATACTTAAATCTCTAGATCAACTTCAGATCTATCCGGCATTTTATAAATGTTTTATGTTTTTTTGTTGTTTTATGGCCTTTTTGTCAAGAAAACCTTTTAAAATTGTGAACACAAATTATGCAATCTTTTCCCCTCAAAAACTATTTGAAATTGTAATATTTGATGTGAAGTAATTGGAGCCTTAAATAGGTCAATAATTCATGATTATTTTTTAACAATGACAGTTTTTAGAAAATAAAATCCCACTCAATCTCTTGGGTATCCAAAAGAGAGCCCCAATCACAAAAGTGCTAAAAATAAGTCATATTTTTTTATTTTTACTTTCAATACTTAAATCTCTAGATCAACTTCAGATCTATCCGGTATTTTATACATTTTTAATGTTTTTGTTTTATGCCCTTTTTGTCAAGAAAACCTTTTAAAATTGCGAATACAAAATATGCAATCTTTTCCCCTCAAAAACTATTTGAAATTGTAACATTTGATGTGAAGTAATTGGAGCCTTAAATAGGTCAATAATTGATAACAACATTGACCTTATTGATGTCAATAACAGTTTTTAGAAAATAAAAAATCCCACTAAAACTCTTGGGTATCCAAAAGAGAGCCTCAATCATAAAAGTACTAAAAATAGGTCATATTTTTTTATTTTTACTTTCAATACTTAAATCTCTAGATCAACTTCAGATCTATCTGGCATTTTATACATTTTTTATGTTTTATTTTTTTGTTTTATGCCCTTTTTGTCCAAAAAAACTTTTTAAAATTGCGAACACAAAATAT
Source organism: Entelurus aequoreus (assembly GCF_033978785.1). Classification (NCBI taxonomy): domain Eukaryota; kingdom Metazoa; phylum Chordata; class Actinopteri; order Syngnathiformes; family Syngnathidae; genus Entelurus; species Entelurus aequoreus. The sequence goes on from NC_084737.1 coordinate 17,612,038, forward strand.
GCAATCTTTTCCCCTTAAAAACTATTTAAAAATTGTAATATTTGATGTTAAGTAATTGGAGCCCTAAATAGGTTGATATTTGATAACAACATTGATTATTTTTGAACAATGACAGTTTTTAGAAAGGAAAAAAATCCCACTAAAACTCTTGGGTGTCCAAAGAGAGCTCCAATCATAAAAGTGCTAAAAATAAGTCATATTTTTTAATTTTTACTTTCAATACTTAAATCTCTAGATCAACTTCAGATCTATCCGGCATTTTATACATTTTTTATGTTTTTTTTGTTGTTTTATGCCCTTTTTGTCAAAAAAAACTTTTTAAAATTGAGAACACAAAATATGCAACCTTTTCCCCTCAAAAACTATTTGAAATTGTAATATTTGATGTGAAGTAATTGGAGCCTTAAATAGGTAAATAATTCAGGATTATTTTTGAACAATGACAGTTTTTAGAAAAGAAAAAAAATCCCACTCAATCTCTTGGGTATCTAAAAGAGAGCCTCAATCACAAAAGTGCTAAAAATAAGTCATATTTTTTAATTTTTACTTCCAATACTTAAATCTCTAAATCAACTTCAGCTCTATTCGGCATTTTATAAATGTTTTATGTTTTTTTGTTGTTTTATGGCCTTTTTGTCAAGAAAACCTTTTAGAATAGCGAACACAAAATATGCAATCTTTTCCCCTCAAAAACTATTTGAAATTGTAATATGTGATGTGAAATAATTGGAGCCTTAAATAGGTCAATAATTCATGATTATTTTTGAACAATGACAGTTTTTAGAAAATAAAAAAATCCCACTCAATCTCTTGGATATCCAAAAGAGAGCCCCAATCACAAAAGTGCTAAAAATAAGTCATATTTTTTTAATTTTTATTTTCAATACTTAAATCTCTAGATCAACTTCAGCTCTATCCGGCATTTTATAAAAAAAACAGTTTTTGTTTAATGCCCTTTTTGTCAAGAAAACCTTTTAAAATTGCGAACACAAAATATGCAATCTTTTCCCCTCAAAAACTATTTGAAATTGTAATATGTGATGTGAAGTAATTGGAGCCTTAAATAGGTCAATAATTGATAACAACATTGATTACATGCATTATTATTTTTGAGCAATGACAGTTTTTATAAAATAAAAAAATCCCACAAAAACTCTTGGGTATCCAAAACAGAGCCCCAATCACAAAAGTGCTAAAAATAAGTGATATTTGAAAATGTTTACTCTCAATACTTAAATCTCTAGATGATTTTCAGATCTATACGGTATTTTATACATTTTCTTTTATGCCCTTTTTGTCAAAGAAAACTTTTTAAAATTTCGAACACAAAAAAATATGCAATATTTCCCACAAAAATGTTTCTCAGAGTAATATTTGATGGGAAGTAATTGGGGTTTTAAATATGTCAATAATTCATAACAACATTTTTTTGAGCAATGACAGTTTTAAAGTCAACATTGCTACTTTTTCTTGTTACTTTTCACCTGTTTGACCTTTTATTCCACTTAACGTTTTTTTTGTGTGACGCATGATCGTTAGATGATGATACAAGTGTTATGAAATAATGATGGATGTTATTTTGTATGAAGTTACATTCGTGCCTAATTTTGAGGTTCCAAAGGCAAATTTTGAGCAAATACATGCTTTTTTGAAAATAATTAAACTCAAGTGAAAAAGTGTTTTAGCGATAATGTAGTTTGTGCGTAACACATTAATTAAGCGGTTTAATTTATTTTCAAAATCAGGAATATATGAAA
>NC_084737.1:17618794-17628794 GCF_033978785.1 Entelurus aequoreus
TGGCTTTGTCTCCAAAAACAGCCATCAGAGAAATAGTTAAAAAAACAACAAAACGAATTGTTTTATTGTTTGTGCTATGGCGCCATCTTATGGACAAGTTTGTTCACCGCAGGTGTCCTTCCATTTAAGGGTAGTCTTCTAGCTGTCCGTAGCGTTTCTACTCGTATGGGTTGTTCATTCGTCACTCCAAGCGACGTTTGTAAGTTTTACAATATAACTAAAACAATTCTTGCTTACTAAAGCGTCCCGTGTGTGATGTCTGTAGGAGTGTTTTCATGCAAATTTGCACGGTGGTATCGTAACGCAATCAAACTAGCGTCGTTAGCATTAGCTAATATGCTAACACGTTTACTGTGTTAGTATTATTAACTCACAACGGCATTCTTTTTGTATACGTCAAAATGCCTAATATCGGCCCTGATAATCGGCCCGTATGTACCGTAAATTCGGGATAATAAGCCACTACTCTTTTCCTACACTTTGAACCCTGTGGCTTATATGGATTTTTCTCCAAAAACAGCCATAACAGAAATGAAAAACAAAAAAACCCAAGCAATTACACCTAAAAAGTGTTTTATTGTTTGTGCTTTGGTGCCATCTTCTGGACGACTTCAGTCACTACAGGTGTCCTTCCCTTTTAAGGGCAGTGTTTTATTTTTTTCCCCTCCCGTCTTCTAGCCATCCATAGCATTTCTACTCTTTATTCATCACTCCGAGCAACGTTTGTAAGTTTTACAATATAACAAAAACATTCTTACTTACTTAAACATGTGTGATGTCTGTAGGAGTGTTTTCATGCATATCTGTACGTGCTATCGTAACCAAGCTAGCGTCGTTAGCATTAGCTAATATGCTAACACGTTTACGAGTGTCTGTGTTAGTATTATTAACTCACAACGGCATTCTTTTCGTATTGTTTCATTTTCACAAGTAAATACACCAAAACGTCACCGAGGAGTTATTGAGTCTGTTTAGCTTCATTGGAGTGGGTCCATGACGATGACTTCTGTTTTGTTTGATCAGCCGTTTTACTGCCCTGTTACTGTTTGGAAACAATTAATGTAAATAAACATTTACAGAATATTTCTGTGTAAATAACTCATTTCACAACGTATATATCTGCGACTTATAGTCCGATGCGACTAATATATGGACAAATATTTTCCTAAAAAGTAGTGGGCGTGGCTTAAAAAGGTGTGTGTGTGAAATAGTTTTTATTCTTTGTCCAGTTGTGCATCTCTCCTGTCCCTTTTGAGTTTTGTATGATTATGAACACCAAGGCCTCCTCACCTGGCTCTGTTTCAGCCCGGAGACTTGCTTCTGCAGCGAGATGTTCTCCTCCTCAAGCTCCGTGTAGTCCTGCAGCAGACGAGCCTCCCGGAACTTGTACTCCTTGATGTCGTCACGCAGCTGGTTCCTCTGGAGCTCCAGCATCTGGTTGCCCTGCGGAGGACGAGGACAACCTTGTCAGTGAGGACCTTGGCAACCCCCATATGATGTTTTTCATTAGGGCTCCCCTCAGTTTTGGTGAACGTTAAAGGTCCCAGGGACCCAAAAGGGTCTCAGTCATCACACAAAAGTCTCATATTTGATGTGAAGTAATCGGAGCCTTAAATAGGTCAATAATTCATAATAACATTGATTTTGATTCATTGTTATTTTTTGAGCAATGACAAGTTTAGAAAACAATCACACTAAAGGTCCCAGGGACCCAAAAGGGTCTCAGTCATTAAAGTGTTGAAAATAAGTCATATATTAATATATTTTTTATACTTTCAAACCTTAAATATTTATGGATCAACTTCAGATCCATCCTTGCCAGAAAGTTTTTTTTTCTCACCCAAAAAACCTTGTTTTTATTGAAAAATCACAAAATGTGCAAAATTTTTCCAAAAACATTTTTCACAGTGGAATATTTTATGAGAAGTAATCGGAGCCTTAAATATGTCAATAATTCATAACAACATTGATTTGGATTCATTATTATTTTTTGAGCAATGACAAGTTTAGAAAACAATCACACTAAAGGTCCCAGGGACCCAAAAGGGTCTCAGTCATTAAAGTGTTGAAAATAAGTCATATATTAATATATTTTTTAAACTTTCAACACTTAAATATCTATAGATCACCTTCAGATCTATCCGTTCCCAGAAAGTTTTTTTTTTCCTCCCCAAAAAAACCTTGTTTTTATTGAAAAATCAAAAATGTGCAAAATGTTCCCAAAAACATTTTTCACAGTGGAATATTTGATGTGAAGTAATCGGAGCCTTAAATATGTAAATAATTAATAACAACATTTATTTGGATTCATTATTATTTTTTGAGCAATGACAAGTTTAGAAAACAATCACACTAAAGGTCCCAGGGACCCAAAAGGGTCTCAGTCATTAAAGTGTTGAAAATAAGTCATATATTAATATATTTTTTAAACTTTCAACACTTAAATATCTATGGATCAACTTCAGATCTATCCTTGCCAGAAAGTTTTTTTTCCTCACCCAAAAAACCTTGTTTTTATTGAAAAATCACAAAATGTGCAAAATTTTCCCAAAAACATTTTTCACAGTGGAATATTTGATGTGAAGTAATCGGAGCCTTAAATATGTAAATAATTAATAACAACATTTATTTGGATTCATTATTATTTTTTGAGCAATGACAAGTTTAGAAAACAATCACACTAAAGGTCCCAGGGACCCAAAAGGGTCTCAGTCATTAAAGTGTTGAAAATAAGTCATATATTAATATATTTTTTTAACTTTCAACACTTAAATATTTATGGATCAACTTCAGATCTATCCTTGCCAGAAAGTTTTTTTTTCTCACCCAAAAAAACTTGTTTTTATTGAAAAATCACAAAGTGTGCAAAATTTTTCCAAAAACATTTTTCACAGTGGAATATTTTATGAGAAGTAATCGGAGCCTTAAATATGTCAATAATTCATAACAACATTGATTTGGATTCATTATTATTTTTTGAGCAATGACAAGTTTAGAAAACAATCACACTAAAGGTCCCAGGGACCCAAAAGGGTCTCAGTCATTAAAGTGTTGAAAATAAGTCATATATTAATATATTTTTTAAACTTTCAACACTTAAATATCTATAGATCACCTTCAGATCTATCCGTTCCCAGAAAGTTTTTTTTTTCCTCCCCCAAAAAACCTTGTTTTTATTGAAAAATCAAAAATGTGCAAAATTTTCCCAAAAACATTTTTCACAGTGGAATATTTGATGTGAAGTAATCGGAGCCTTAAATATGTAAATAATTAATAACAACATTTATTTGGATTCATTATTATTTTTTGAGCAATGACAAGTTTAGAAAACAATCACACTAAAGGTCCCAGGGACCCAAAAGGGTCTCAGTCATTAAAGTGTTGAAAATACACTACCGTTCAAAAGTTTGGGGTCACATTAAAATGTCCTTTTTTTTCAATGAAGATAACTTTAAACTAGTCTTAACTTTAAAGAAATACACTCTATACATTGCTAATGTGCTAAATGACTATTCTAGCTGCAAATGTCTGCTTTTTGGTGCAATATCTACATAGGTGTATAGAGGCCCATTTCCAGCAACTATCACTCCAGTGTTCTAATGGTACAATGTGTTTGCTCATTGGCTCAGAAGGCTAATTGATGATTAGAAAACCCTTGTGCAATCATGTTCACACATCTGAAAACACTTTAGCTCGTTACAGAAGCTACAAAACTGACCTTCCTTGGAGCAGATTGACTTTCTGGAGCATCACATTTGTGGGCTCAATTAAACGCTCAAAATGGCCAGAAAAAGAGAACTTTCATCTGAAACTCCACAGTCTATTCTTGTTCTTAGAAATGAAGGCTATTCCACTAAATTGTTTGGGTGACCCCAAACTTTTGAACGGTAGTGTAAGTCATATATTAATTAGGGCTGCAACTAACGATTAATTTGATAATCGATTAATCCGTCGATTATTACTTCGATCAATCGATTAATAATCGAATAAAAGAGACAAACTAAATTTCTATCCTTTCCAGTATTTTATTGAAAAAAAACAACATACTGGCACCATACTTATTTTGATTATTGTTTCTCAGATGTTTGTACATGTTGCAGTTTATAAATAAAGGTTTATAAAAAAAAAAATATATATATATATATATAACATTTTTTTCATAAATAAAAAAAATGCCTCTGTGCATGCGCATAACATAGATCCAACGAATCGATGACTAAATTAATCGCCAACTATTTTTATAATCTATTTCAATCGATTTAATCGATTAGTTGTTGCAGCCCTTATATTAATATATATTTTTTAACTTTCAACACTTTCAACACTTCAGATCTATCCGTTGCCAGAAAGTTGTTTTTTTCCCCCCAAAAAATCCTGGTTTTTATTGAAAAAAAATCACAAAATGTGCAACATTTTCCCCAAAAAAATGTTCACAGTGGAATATTTGATGTGGAGTAATCGGAGCCTTAAATAGGTCAATAATTCATAACATTGAATTTGATTCATTATTATTTTTCGAACAAGTAGTTTAAAAAAAAGGTGACCTGAATATTAGCAAGCATTAGTCGTGTTCTTATTATAAGCGCTAACGCAGAGGAACTATTTAAGCAGAGCGAACTATGCTGCTATATTGACATATTGAGCTGCCGCATCGCCCCTGAGTTGGTGAAAGTGAATTCTAGATGATAAATCATGTCTCTCATCTGGATAGAGGTCAACTTTGACATCCAACTTACACCCGGATATGGCCAGAAAGACTTTTTTTTTTTTTTTTTTACCCTTTTCTGAAGATAATGATGAATTGTTGATGTAAAGGGGAATATATAAACATACCATCAGTCTTTATCCCAGTGAGAGCAGACATTGTACAGTAAGTGGTTGTTTTATTATGTTTGTGGGGATCCAAAAGGGTCCCACTCATAAAAGTGTTCAAGTCATACATCAAAATACAGTATTTTTACTTCGAACACTTAAATCTCTAGATCTCTATTTTTTATTATTTGTTGAGCAATGACAGTTTTAAATATCAATTTAAAAAGACCTGCATTGCAGCTTTGTGATATTAGAGTCAACATTGCTACTTTTTCTTGTTACATTGCACATGTTTTTTTCCTTTTATTCCACTTTTAAAAAATATTATTTTTAGAATGTGCTGTGGGCCATTCAAAAATCATCTGTGGGCCACAAACGGCCCTGATCTAGCAGACCCTCAACAAGAATGTTAATCAATTCGAATGATGAAGTAAAAGAGGAGGGAAATACATGCAGCTCGTTGTCTTTCTTGATGGCAGAGAATCCTGCATTAATTATGAAAAAGCAGGAGACAAGAACAACATCCCCACCCCCACTCTTAAGCCTGAACCTAAAAGGAACTTCAAGAACCACCTGGTAAACAAACACCAACTGTGTTAGATCCATTAGTCTTCTCAAGTATTTCCTTTTGTTGTTAAAGAAGAAAACATTTGGCGTGGTCTACCGCGACTATAAATAGTATCATTTGTCTATAAAGTGTTGTACAAAACCCAAAACCAGTGAAGTTGGCACGTTGTGTAAATGGTAAATAAAAACAGAATACAAAGATTTGCAAATCCTTTTCAACTTATATTCAATTAAATAGACTGCAAAGACAAGTTACTTAACGTTCAAACTGGAAAACGTTGTTATTTTTTGCAAATATTAGCTCATTTGGAATTTGATGCCTGCAACATGTTTCAAAAAAGCTGGTACAAGTGGCAAAAAAGACTGAAAAAGTTGAGGAGTGCTCGTCAAACACTTATTTGGAACATCCCACAGGTGAACAGGCGGATTGGGAACAGGTGGGTGCCATGATTGGGTATAAAAGTAGATTCCATGAAATGCTCAGTCATTCACAAACTAGGATGGGGCGAGGGTCACCACTTTGTCAACAAATGCGTTGCCCAACAGTTTTAGAACAACATTTCTCAACCAGCTATTGCAAGGACTTTAGGGATTTCACCATCTACAGTCCGTAATTTCATCAAAAGGTTAGAAATCATTGCACGTAACATCGAATGCCCTTGACCTTGGATCCCTCAGGCGGTACTGCATCAAAAAGAGACATCAGTGTGTAAAGGATATCACTACATGGGCTCAGGAACACTTCAGAAAACCACTGTCAGTAAGTACAGTTGGTCGCTACATCTGTAAGGGCAAGTTAAAACTCTACCATGCAAAGAGAAAGCCATTTATCAACAACACCCAGAAACGCCGCTGGCTTCGCTGGGCCCGAGCTCATCTAAGATGGACTGATGCGAAGTGGAAAAGTGTTCTGTGGTCTGACGAGTCCACATTTCAAATAGTTTTTGGAAACTGTGGACGTCGTGTCCTCCGGAACAAAGAGGAAAAGAACCATCCGGATTGTTATAGGCACAAAGTTGAAAAGCCAGCATCTGTGACGGTATGGGGGTGTATTTAACCAGTGGTCCCCAACCTTTTTGTAGCTGGGGACCGGTCAACGCTTGAAAAGTTACCGGGGGGGGGGGGGGGGATTTTTTTTTTTTTTTTTTCCCCATAAAGAAATACAATCACGTGTGCTTACGGACTGTATCCCTGCAGACTGTATTGATCTATATTGATATATAATGTATATATTGTGTTTTTTATGTACATTTTATTTTATTTTTTAAATTTCTTGCGCGGCCCGGTACCAATCGGTCAGCCGCGTCCCGGTGGTTGGGGACCACTGTATTAAACTATACACCTTTTTTGACCGACCTAAAGCATTTGATACCGACAAATACAATTAAATGAAGTCAATAATCAATTAAAATTGAACGTTTTAACCTACAAAACAAAATGAATTAAACCATTTGTGCAGATTTATGTTATGAATCCAATGAAGGAAGTCGGGTATAATGAAGCATGATACTGATAAAGCCTGTTCCTGGGGTCACACGGCATCACACTGTGCCCCCCCAGGTGCGACCGCCCCCCTATTTCAACATGAAGGAGCCCAAACATTTGTCATCATGGCCAGAAGCCAAGACGTCACTTTGAGCTGCTCAAAACCAACAGGTGTGGTCAGGTGACACAGACAGTGATGTCATCGCCTGTGTGTGTGTGTGTGTGTTTGTGTGTGGCAGACAGACTAACAGCACAGCATTATTAGCCAACCAATCCCTTTGCTACCTTTTGTCTACGTTTCAAAAAGTTCTGACAACCTCACTCAGTTGATCAACAATATGTCTTAAAGGGGAACTGCACTTTTTTATGCATTCTACGTTGTAAATAAACTCTAGCAAAAGTCAGCTACACACTATTACTCCCTTAAAACCCAATAAAAAAAAATTCCAAAAAGCGCCAACAATACTCCATTTACATGTCGTGATCTGAATATTAGCAGGTATTAGCAATATTGTTATTATAAGGGCTAACACAGAGGGACTACTTTTAGCAGAGCTAACTAGCCGGAGATGGCGAGACAGACCATTAACCATTTGTGAGAATTATGATGAATTGTTGATGTAAAGGGGAAGATATAAACATCCCATCAGTCTTTATCCCAGTGAGAGCAGACATTGTACAGTAAGTGGTTGTTTTATTATGTTTATACATCTTGTTTAGCACTTAGCAATACTGCTCCATGATGCTTAGTGTTTGACTTATAAACTTGTAGATCATCCTCCTTGTATTCAGGATCAAAAATAAAAGTTGCTGAATCATCGTTTGTCCCAAAGTAGTCTTATTTGTCTTTTATCAAGTTTGCCATGATTAGTAGTCTTGTTGTTGTTGAAGGGGAAGTGAGCGTTGTGATGAGTCTGTGAAATGAATACTTAAAATTATGAAAATATGTAAATATTACATGTTATTATGAATGTTACTAGATACTACATATATACTTACATTATGATGACAATATGTAAATATTACATGTTATTATGAATGTTACTACATTATATATATACTTGCAGTATGACAATATGTAAATATTACATTTTATTATGAATGTTATTACATTACATATATACTTGTAGTATGATGAAAATATGTAAATATTACATGTTATTATGAATGTTACTACATTACATATATACTTACAGTATGATGAAGATACAGTATGTAAATATTACATGTTATTATGAATGTTACTACATTACATATATACTTACAGTATGATGAAGATACAGTATGTAAATATTACATGTTATTATGAATGTTACTACATGATATATATACTTACAGCATGATGAAAATATGTAAATATTACATGTTATTATGAATGTTACTACATTACATATATACTTAAAGTATGATGACAATATGTAAATATTACATGTTATTATGAATGTTACTACATGACATATATAGTTACAGCATAATGAAAATATGTAAATATTACATGTTATTATGAATGTTACTACATTACATATATACTTACAGCATGATGGAAATAAGTAAATATAACATATTATGAATGTTACTACATTACATATAAACTTACAGTATGATGAAAATATGTAAATATTACATGTTATTATGAATGTTACTAGATACTACATATATACTTACAGCATGATGGAAATGTGTAAATATTACATATTATTATGAATGTTACAAGATACTACATATATACTTACAACGTATGGTTAGCTGACTCTTGCTAATGTTTATTTACGATTTAGCATGCATGAAAACATAAAAACAGATGTGTTCTTGTCTCACATAAGGACTGTGAATAAAAGACAAAGACTGGTAAATATTAGTGAATACAAATCACTAATCACTTACAACTAAAAGCGTTTATTAACAAACAACAACGCTGACAAACAAGAAAAAAGTGAAATTGAGTATAAAGATTTTGCGTAGAAGATGGTTGCTTTTGGTATCGTCCGATGTCGTCTGATTATGTTGCATGTCAAGGTTGTGACCTTTGAACCTTGACTCCACGGCCTGTGTCACAAAGTGGGCGGGGCCACGCGGCCTGACAGAAGGCCATTGAAGTGAGTGTGGGGGTGATGAGATAGCAAGGTGTGGCGACCTCCTGCCAGCTGCTCACACACACACACACGTGGTAACCATGGCAACAGCGTTTGATAGTAGCCAGGAAGTAAGAGATGTTCAGGTATGCATGGCAGAGCAGCTGGGCCACAAAGTGCTGCAGATGTCTGCCAACATCTCCGCTCAGAAGGGCTCCAATAATTGCTTCAATCCGCCCAAAGCCGGGCGTTATTTCGGCGTGTGTTTAAGCGGCTGGCAGCAACACTTCAACGTTCAACAGCTCGGCTGCTCGTACAGTTTCTAAGTGTGGGGATTAAAGCCAGAGCGGATTACAGACCTTCTCGTTCGTCTTTTGTGGAAGCAAAACTGCACTTTTTGAGGAACTGAGACCACCATCCACAATCTTTCCGTGAGACAAGAACTTTCTGTGCCTTCTAAAGAGGGAAAAACTGCTTGCACAAGGCGGCTAACAATGCAATTCCATTATTTTGCCTAAACGTCACTCTAAAAATCATCAAATCAATATCCAACAATGCTTTATTTATAAGCTACATTGTTATTGTAAGAAAGTGTGTCTAGACACACTTTCATAAAGACATATTTCTTTATGCACTTAACAGTGTTTGTAGGTCATTTGGACAAAAGGGCAGACGCCTACACAAGTGTCCACGAGTAAAGTGCACGTGTGAGTCTATTAGAATGTTTCCACGTGATTGATTAGGATCCATTGATGCAGCACACAAACATCCTTTTGTCATCCAGGCCTCGGGCTCACATCAAAAACTGACACTTTGGTTTTTTCTGGCTGAAAGCTGACCAAAGACGTGACTTTTGGGGTTGATGGGAAATGTGGCGGGTTTATTTGTGGGGTTCTGTCTGAGCCTTGAAGGGGAACTGCATTTTATTTTTGGAATGGTGTTTATCATTCACCATCCTTAAGACAGGAACAGATGTTTTTCTATTTTTGATGCATTCTAAGTCGTAAATAAACGCTAGCAAAGGTCGCTCTATTCCGCTTATAAAGCGCTCTTAAAAAACCTCC